>NC_041719.1:5348753-5453753 GCF_900700375.1 Denticeps clupeoides | reverse complement strand
GACTGAAACGCACCATTATTTCATATATCATCAGTGTTGACATGCAAACGCCCCATTACAAATGTGAACAAACACTGAAAAGAGAACCTGCTACATTAACAAGCTTACAAGTGAACCACTAAATAAATAAAAGTGACATTCAGGGGAAAAGTGCAATTCTTAAAAAGTGCATAAAGGATTTAGTATATAATTAATGGCAGTGTTATTGTGACTGGAGTTGGATGCTACTGTGAAATTTAATTGATAATTTCTCACAAATGATTATGCATGTTTTATTGAAATACTTGTCCTTACATCAGTGCAACTTTGTGAAAACGAGGATATTGTGTTCTGTGTATAGATCATTTGGGCCTGAATTGCTTACAAATTGCTACCTTTACATGTGTTTGTGCATTTTGGTAGATTTCTTGTTTTTTAAAAATCGAATCTGTAACCCCATTAATGGGTATCCAGTGAATGGTAGAATTTTTGCCTACCATAGCAAAATATTAACAGGGATTTGTTTACCCTACATCCTTTACAGATCAAAAATCGTAGAAAAATAATGCAATACGTTTATTTTTGTTCTGTAAATTATGAAAAATATCAAAAATATAGTTATGCAGCCACTGAAGAGAAAAAAAACTGTGTTGCAATAACCTGAAATGGCTTGAGGTGTGTGATCATCCTTTAGGACTCCTTTAGTGCACGCCCATTCACCAGGTCCGCTGGGTTATTGTGACACAAATACCGTTTTTGTCCTTTTTGCTTGTCATATAAAGACTGACTGGAACAACGTCCCTGTCCCACAAGACCTCCGCACAAAGCAACATAAACTGTCTCATTTTTCTAAGCGGGAATATTACCCATCACTGATCTGAGTAGTGTGATGATTGCATGGATTCTAAAGGGGGAAGTTGATTTTCTCATGGCCGGCAAAATGAAGCAACCCGACTCTCTCATCATAAAACGTGTTGTGGTTTGTCTGTTTCGGTAGGGACTCTAGTGACCAGACCAGCTTGCATCCCTGAGCAAATGCATTGCATTACAGCACCAGTTTTGCTATCTCAAGTTATTCCGTAGAAAATCGTGCAAAAGCCCGTGAGTCGTGCTGTCAGAGGCAACAGCACAACTGTGCAGCTTGAGAACTTTGCCAAGCAATTTGCTGAAACTCTGAGATTGACTGTTTGTTTTGGTTTTTGTGCACATCATGCTGGCAATAATACGCTTTGTAAAAATGACACCAGTCTTATCCTCTTCAGACGGTTCCTTTAGAACCTTTAGAGGCCGGCGCCGACAGGTTTACATCTTTGTGGCACTGGCTGGGTCCGGGATTTCTATCGCTTCAAACCCCTGGTTGTCTGTGCCGTTCAGGTTGTGGTGATGGTGGCCTTTCCCATTATGGAAGCAGCAGGCACAGTGTGCCGTTGGCACAGGGACCACCCTTGAGAAGTTAGAGAAGTCCACGCAGTACTTGCCCTCCTTGTTGCGGGAGATTATTGGCTGGAAGGTGAAGCCCCACATGATCTCCTGCGGGATGTAGGAAGTCCTGACCTGGCAGGTGGAGCTGGTGGACTCAGCGGTGCCGTCCAGGAAGACGACCAGTTCAAACTCCTGCTGGTGCAGAGTGTCCACCGCCATCTCGAAGAAAGGGCTTGACTTATCGATGACGTGGTACAGATTGAGGGGGCACACAAAGAAGAGGTTGTCCTTCCCAGCGTCCACCATGAAGTCAATACTGACCTGGTCCAGAATGACTGTGTCGCCCTCAGCTGTTATGGTGGTTCGAAGGAGCTTGCCGTAGATCTGGCTTCCAATCAGCAGGGATTTGCGGAGGTTGGCCACACGGATCTGCAGGCACAGGGAGCCATTTTTGGGGCTGATGACAGCCAGATCACTGAAACTGATGGTCTTGGCCCTCTTCTTGGGGAGAGCAATCTTTGTCATCAGCACCCCACACCAGAAGCAGCTGTTGATGGCACCTACAATGGACTGAATGACAATAAGGGCCACAGCCCCTGGACACAGCGCAGTGATGGCTCGTCCACCGTATCCTATGGTGGTCTGGGTCTCCAGGGAGTAGAGGAATGCTGTCGTCAGTCCGTAGACGTTGTTCACACAAGGAACATGGCCTGGTGGAGGATATTGCCACCAGAGGTCCCCATTGTTTCTGGCAATCCAGTACCATATCAGACCAAAGATGAACCAACTGAGCGAAAAGGACGCAATGAAGCAGAAGATTACGTAGCGCCAGCGAATCTCTACGAACGTGGTCCAGAAGTCCAGCAGGTAGGCGAAGTGGTTGGTGTATTTAATGTTCCCGTATTCAATGTTGCAGTGGCCATCCTTGGACACCAGGCGGCACCGGCGATTGCGCCGCTCTGCCATGTATTCTCTCACCGTCTTCAACAGGGACGGCAGCATTTTTTAACACCAGGAGAGTGTCTGCGGAGAGAAAAGTAAATTAAGTGTTGAACCCTGCACTTACTGAAGACTGATGACTGTAAAGAAAATAGAAAGTTGAGAATGTATTCGTCAACGTATACGTTGGGTTACAGTTGCTGGCCCACACCCAGTAATATTTACTGTAAGCCAAGAAATGAATGCTGCCTCATTAAAGCAGACAGGAAATAGTGTAAAAACATTTTTTTTGTATAAACAGTGAATCTGAAGTGATTTGGATAGCCTGCTGCACAAGTAAATGTCTGTCTTTAAATGGCAATGGCATAGTCCAGCCAGCCCCGCCCATCATTATGGGTGAAAATATCATTCCAAATCCACCGGAGCGCAGCCGGTGTCCGTTTCCCAAACTGTGTAAAAGTAAAAATCATTAACTTGTGAAACGAATCAGACGTGTGACATTGCAATGACCAGGTGCCCTAAATAGCAGCCCAAAGTGTGAAACGTTAACTAACATTGCACATAATAAAGTTAAACGAGGCAGAAAGTGTTAATGTGTGCTATGTTTAACCATCTCTGCATCGCATTAACATTCAACGTGTTTTACTTTAATAATGGCCTTTTTAAAATGTTTCATCTTTAAACTGCACTTTTCCATTTTACAATAACTCAATGTAGTGTATAGTTTCGTAAACATGTCCTGGCTGTGTCAGTCCTGGACTTGAGTTGATTATTTTGATCTGTTCTAATTGAAACCTGGGTTGATACTTTGGAAGCATGAAGAAAATCTGATCCCATCACAGTGTCGTGCCATGCAACAAACTTAGTGCAGGTTACACTTGGGCTTAAATTCAGATGGGGGCAACGAAAAAATCCGTTACAAAAGGTCATTTCAGGTTTTCTGACATCCAAATCCTCCTCAGGGGTGCTTCAGAGAAAGCATGCACAATGCACCCTTTTATTCTATAGACAACACTCTATAGCTGTTTTTATGCACCTGAAAGACTTTTTTTTTGCCTTTGAGTGCTGATGATTTGTTGTTCTCAGAAAACAGTTATTAATTAGAACAGTTACGTACGAGGTACAGCGAGAGCTCTGTTATTCTTATTCCCAATAAAATGCACTAAAGGGTTCTCTAAACAATGCAAAAATACTCTGCATTGTCTGCACCTGAAGTTTAGAATCTCTGCAGACAAACAACAAATGATTTTAGACACATTATTTCTCTGCGCACTTGGGCTTACAAATACAATGCTGTCTGGCCAATATCTCTAAAAAAGACGCACTCGAAAAAAAGAATGGATTCTGTGAATGCCGCTCTGAACTAGGTCTTTGCTGAAGAGCCTATTGAAGAGAAATGGCCATGTGTGACCTGAGCTTACCTGTTTGGAGGGACTCTTTAGAGTGGCAAGCAGTCTGCCCAGCAGGTTTTGTTCTCTCTCTCTCTCTCTCTCTCTCTCTCTCTCTTACCTTTCTGCCTTTCTCTCTATCACTCCCTCTGATTTGTGTGCCTCATTCACACCTTTGGTGTGTTTTGGCCTTTTATACCCCCCCTGGTGGCAGGAGCAAGATCAGTTTGGGTGATATTTACATGCACACAGACATCCGACCTGTTTACCCCACAAAACACAACTCCGGTCCAGAACATCTCAGCGGAGATGTGTCATGTCCTGACATCTTGAAGAGAACAGCAGAATGTAGCGTCACCGCGTGTCATTGTTTACCATAGACACATGCTGTTTGAGATGGTCAACAGCACGGACAATGAAAATGAAAACCGGAAACCACTGGATTTTATCGGAAATGATGAGGGACACAATGAATCTATTTGGGCATGTTGGGAGCTCGTATTAAGGAGATATCGCACATTTGAACTGTAAAATCTTACATTTGATCTGAATTTTAAATCTTATTAGACCTATATAACCAACATCACAATTGTAAAATACAGGTTGCAGTTTGAGTGCACAGCAATATTTTTTTAGTATTAGAGTAAATATGGGCACATGTTAACATCTAGCTGTTCAGCTGCAGTACAGACTGTACACTTGGACACAAGCGTGAAAAAAACATGTTTTATGTAGAACTTAAACACACAATGAGCTTTGCAAAAGGTTAACGAGGATACAGAGATTCTAACTGAAGACACAGAAATTGTCACAAGGCGAGATGAACATCTGATATGATTAATTATGGTACAGAAAAGGCAAAAACTAAACTGTAAACACAATGTCATAAAATATTCAAGAAATGTATTTGACTATATGAATATTGATCACGTGTTGATCAAATATTTATTTTCTTTAAGCCATTTATTGCAGAATGAACTTATTTAAATAAATCAATGATAATATATGTGTAGAGAAAGTGACTTTTGCTTTAAGGAGATTTTTCATTAGTTTACAACTGTATTAGTTATTTTTAGCACATCTCTAGATATTAACATGAATATTACTGCCACTATTTCCGAGTTAATGAAGTTACTGATGTAAAGAGTTACTTCAGATGGTGAAAAGTGAGGCCTCACTATTTGGTGTTTGTAGAGGCTCTGCACTGAATCAATTTTTAATGCATCTGTGGTGTTTGGCGTGGTGAAGCTGTGCGCAGTATAGTGCTCCCTTTACCAAGTCCACTGTTTTTGCTGGGTGAACATTCGTGTTTCAATGTTTTTGTGAGTACTGACACGTACATCTGCGCTGCTATAATTGAATATTTCTTTAAGCTACAGGCCTATCTTCTAACGCATGTTCCTGTGACTGAGAGCCTTGTCGCGGCAGGTGAGCCGGCACTTCATTCTACACGTTCTTTCTTTTCATGCTCTGGTGTTACAAATATGCCAAATTTCTGATGAGCTGAATTTCTTTTTTGCATAATTTTATGAATGTGAACAACCCATAAAATTTCCCCTCTCTCTATTTTACCTTGGGCGTCCTAGAAGGATTTGCAATTGAAAAATCCAAACACTGCATATGCACTGCAGCTTCATGCTGAGGTCTCAAAAAGTTAACCACTTATGAGAAAGGACAAGTTATTTTGCTAAGATTCATTTTGGCATAACCCATTTCACTGAATCGTCTTTAGCGATTTCCGTCACATTCATCTGCGCGCTCCTCTCGAAGGGGGCGCAGGCGTGCTTTGTTTGGACTGTGACTCTGAAGATGCCCCGAATTCTAGGATGGGAGCCCAGTGAAAGCTTTTTGCTCCCTGTTCACTTTCTTTCTGCAGACTACGCGTTTGGAAATTCTAGAAACTTCTTCTTTTTGGTCACTGAATCACCATCGCCAGATGCATAATGAGGCACTTCAGGTGTCCTGCAGGAATTTTAATACCACCTTTAGTTCCACTGGACGCACAAGCTGACCTCTACATGTCCTTAGGCTCACAGCACAGCTGGTCATGCCTGTCCTGTACCCAGTCATATTCAGGGGAGGAATGCACGTGAGAGTGTATTTTAAGGTCAGAACTAAGGTGTAATGTTCCATGAAAAATGCAAGAGCGCCTCTGCAAAATTGTCAGCGTCACATGGACACAAACACACTTACCAGTCACATCATATTATGGATACCCGTAAAAAAAAAAAAGGCCAGAAAATATCCTGCGTTAATGGGTGTGCATGTGTGTGCATTCTCCACACACCTTATTACTGAATCGGATGCACCCACCCATTTTCCATACCCTCGTGATTGCTGGGGAGCTCTGTGACCTTACACTGGAAAATTCTAGCAAAGAATTACAACTGTGAGGAACTGTTCAAGTTATCGCCCTCATCTGTAGTGTATTGCCAGGCAGATGAACAGATGCCCTCTTTTTCCTAGCCATGTCCTCTTTATCAGGCTGAAAATATTGTTTTATGAATATAAATAATGTTTTATTGATCAGGTTTTTTTATATGAAGAATTGCTGTTTTAAAATTGTGTGTAACGTGCAATTGGTTAAGGCTTTAAGTAAAAAAAAAATAATTTGCCTGTTTACAACAGACAGCTCCGTCTAGTGGTGCTTGATTGTGTGACATTAAGGACAGATAGGCCTTTGTGGCTTGTAAATTCCCAGAAAAAAAGTCTCTAGACTCTGGATCTACTACCCAGGCACTGCAAAGTTACGAAGTGAATTTATTTCTTCTTTAAATTGACTGGCCTGGAAAGTTAGTTTCAAATGAAGCTGTCACCCTTTAGACCCACTCAGATAATTACAAGCAGTTTTTTTCTTACAAAATCTTACCAGAACTACAGTGTTAATCTACTTTAAAAATCTGCTAACTTGGCCTGGTGGCATTTCATTCACCTAATTTCCTAAGAAAAACAGATTGGTTGGCTCCGACTGAACACATTAAAAGTGTGACACAGTGTCCTTTCACGGTGCCAGGGCTTGTAAAAGACCCGGGGATGTTGATGAGATGTCATGGGGCGATGGCTGCACTCCCGGCTGGTGTTCGCCGTTACTGAACAAACATATTGTACAACAGACGACAGAAGGAAGTGAACCTGAAACTAGGGCTATAATTATTTTCTTGCATAATGCAGTCGTTCTCACTTTGCATATTGTAATTCTGTAATGATTTCAGTGTGCTGTTGTCCTACATGCCTTGTGGAAAATAAACTCACCTTTCAATTATATGACCTCACAGGTTAGATAGATAGATAGATAGATAGATAGATAGATAGATAGATAGATAGATAGATAGATAGATAGATAGATAGATAGATAGATAGATAGATAGATAGATAGATAGATAGATAGATAGATAGATAGATAGATAGATAGATAGATAGATAGATAGATCTATATACAGCAGACTTTTGCACACAGACAACATTACACTAAAGATGGTTCTTCGATCAGCCCAATACATGTTTCCAACACTGTTAGACTGGCCTGTGCGATCAGTTATTTCCTGGATTAAATGTGCTTGTTTAAGTGCCTGAATAATGCATAAATCTCCATTCGTTTGTAGACCAACAAGAAGCATTATAGTCAGTCACAAGCCCTGGCATCACCATGGTAGACATGATTTATTAAAGATGAACAAATGTGACATGGCTTTGGATGTTAATTACCAGCAGGAACACCCCTGGACTGATTGCAATTCATCTGCATCCTGACATGGAGGGACTTGTGCTGGAAAGAGGTCTTTAATGCTGCAAGTAGTCAGTGCACATTTCATATCTCGGCTCTTTCAGACATTACATTCTGTCATTGCCAAATTGCAAATAAATTAGATGATTTCTAGGCCCTTTTGATCAGAAAGGCTTTTGATTTAGAGTGGGACAAAAGCCCATTGCACCACTTCAGAAAAAACCTTGCAAATTGAATACAATGAAATAACTGATTTTTTTTTTAGTTTAAAGCATACTTGGAGGCCTCCGTGACTCCCATTTTTATAGCTGTGTATGGGCTAGACACAGACTCTCACTCTAAGTTGTAACGTTTCAGTTCATTGAGGTGTCATTTGATTTGACAAGAGGATCAATCAGGTATAATGAAGCAAAGACAAAGCTGATGAGAGAGGAACGGGGGAGAGAGAGAGGACATGTTCAAATAGAAGACGTCTGATCAGCCTACATAAGGAGACTTTTCCTAAAGCTTCAATTGTCTGCATTTTTTTTTGTTGTTGAGAAATTGGAGCTATACATTTCAGTGAGCCAAAAGGTGGTCCCTAACCAGTAAACAAACGTGATCCACTTCTCCACAATTGCAGATCTACAGTATGGTCCAGCACAACATTATCTATGTATTATACATTGGTTTAAAATAAAAGCATTTACAATGTTTTTTTACAATATTTATTTAATTTTACAATATTTACAATATATTGTGTATTAAAAATATCACAATAGTATTTCTAGGCTATATCGCCCAGCCGTAGTATCAGGTGCCATTAAGTCCCCATTAGGCAGTTTTTAAAGATCTGTGCTGAACACTTGACGATCAATGTTAAAATCATAGAGGTATCACATCAAAAGTGTGATGCTTCTCCCTAAAGCCTGTTCACATGACACTACTCACTATGACAATGTGCAGTCATTGCTTGTCATGCTTTTTTTTTTTTTAATGGAAAAAATAAATAATTAGTTAAATAATTAATGTTGTGGTCCGTTTACAATGCAACATTGATTTTGTTGAAGTGACGAATTGTTTAATGTGGAAATAATTATTGCTTTAGGGGGAAAATAACTCCTTTATTCACAAACTTCCCTTTGGCAGTGGAGTGAGTTAAAAGGGTTTTTTTTTTCCTTTGCACAGAATGTACCCTTTAGTGGGAGTATAAAAATTGCCCATTGGCTGTGATGAAGTCTCTGATCAATAATGCTGCCTTGGTTCTTGATGATGCATCTCTTCTGAGGATACTGCCATCACCCAGGCACTGCAGCTATCCTCTGTAACCTGTGGTGGCACATGCTCCACGTTCGGGTGCTAGTGGTGTGGTTACTAAGGTGAGTGTGTAGGATGCACTTGCAACACCAGCTACTACCACTATGTCCCTCATTAACAATCCTGACCCATTCTGGCTGCAACATCATTGTTGATCATTCAGAAAAACTGAGCATGATGCATGCCCGCATGCAACTTGCATCCTCATCCCCATACCCAAGTGTGCTTATCGATTTTAACCCATACCAAAATGTGGTGTTTGTTCTCTCTTTGGTGTATATTAGATCATTTCATCATGCAGGAGTCTTACACCCCCCAGGAGTCTACACTTCCAAGACGATTCATTTAGGCAATTTAGACGCTGTGAAGGTTCAGGTCTTGTGTAAATAACAGAGGTGAGAGGTAAGTTATCCGGGCTGTCAGTCCATCCTTGCAATGAACCTAGCATTATGGACATTGGACAAGGTGGCAAACTATACGAAAGTATAGTTTGTAAAGCATCCATATTGTGCAATGTTGAACATTTAGCATATTAGTGAAGATAATAAATATTGTAAACAGTTACATTCATAGCGTCAGTTGGAATAATGAGGAGTAGCTGCATTAACTATTAAGGTACCATCCAGTGTCATCTGTTGGTTAAACGTAGAATGGCTGGATGTTAATGATTCATTGATATTAATGAATTATTTTACATGCAGGGAAACTAGACTCAGAGGAAACAAGGATTCAAGTGAGGTCATAACTGAGCACATAATTACAGAGAATTGTTTTTTTTTATTCTATGAAAGTTGGCACACCACATCACCAAAAAACTGAGATGAGCACTAAAGCTGCTACAGATTCTCTACTTTTACAACTTCCATCACATGAAATCCTGTCTATTATGCAATGCACCATGGAATGTTCAGGAAAGTTAGAATTCTCACATCAGACCAAGTCGATTTTGTAAGATCCTTGTGGGGGGAAGGGTGGTAGGGGGGCCGCTGTGTCCCTCGCCTCATTCTCACACACACACACACACCCTTCCGTTTCACGGCTCTGCACTGTGGTGCTTTGATCTCGGCATGAGCGTCCGCTGGAGCTCGCTGGCCCTCGTCTCTGCAGACTGAGACCTGTTCACGGACACAGGGGGGTTGCAGAGTCATAAATCACCCCCTTTTATTTCCATGTGAAAGGCGTGGTGACGGAGGCTCGCCGGGGCTGCGCCACTGTCCCGCTCCCCTGCCTGACGGTTAACCTTGCTGCCATGTTCCTCGGCGGCTTGCGGGGAGAGAGTTGGGGAAGGAGGGTGCGCGGGTATAATGACCTTGTTATGGAAAACGGAGGCGGAATACACTTTGTCCTACCTTCACTGATCCTATTAACATGCCACTGTATTTACATATCAGACCGTGGTGCTTTTACTATGCCCCCTCTCTCTCTCTCTCTCTCGCTCACTCGCCCTGTGAAACACACTTCCCTCAGGGCTCTTCCTCAGCTGCAGTATTAGAGTAATTGATTATGCTCTACTCCTCTCCACTGCTTCGCACTGTACCGCTCCCTCTCCCCTGCACCTTTTTCACTCCTCTGAGCTTTTCCCTGCAGAAAGAAATGAGCGATGTGGTGGAGGAAGCCTCGCTCGCCCTGCTTCCCGGCACATGCACACGCATGCAGGAACGGGGGAGCACTTAACAACACGTATGAACCCCCCCCCTCCCACCTAACACTCACTCGCACACACACACACACACACACACACACACAGATAACAAAAAGGACAAATCCTAAGAGACAAGAGCTCTGTGTGGAATTGAGATAGAAAAGGAAGGGGGGGGAGGAAGAGCTTTCCCTCTCTCACTCACTCTCTCTCTCTCTCTTACACACACACACACACACACACACACACATACACACACAGAGAGTGGAGTGAGGAGATAGAGGGGAGGCAGGACAGATATTGAACAAAGCCAGGCAGGCGGTGTTGGAGTACAGACGGCAGCGTTGCAGAGAGTGCCATGCCTGCACTGGCGCTGTCCAGCTGCTACTGTGGCCAGCAGAAGGTAAGCAGGGGATGGGAAGGACGGGAATAAGCCATTTAAGGGTCTGCGCTGCTACTTTTCCGGCTGGAAGCCTCCGTTTCATCTCCGAATGGTGATTTACACCCGAGGCTTTCGTCACCGCGGGCGCAACGTGGGCGCTGTGGATGCATCTGAGAAAGTGACCTCTGTCCCGCCAGAGAACACCCTGTCCGCTCCCTCTTGGCAATTGTCACTGAGTTGGTGATCAGTGATGCGTCCTGAACTAGATGAGCATTTCTCACTCTTGGGTTCTGGCTAGAGCACTGCAGGAGTTTTACGAGTGGCGGTGATGGCCACGCAGCGGTGTGTCTCTCCTCGCTCACGTTCCTGCGAGAGAAAGCCTCCCGCACGCGGGCTCTAAAACACCGGAGACAGCCGAAATAGAAAAGTGCGAGCGGACTGTTCACATCGATTCCCCGGCTCGCGGTGACATGGAGAATAAGCTGTTGTGCCTGGGGGCCATGAGGGGTGTGACGCATGGCCAATACGGCTCCTGTAAAAGTTGCATGATGCTGGACTTCCTAAGCTCCGGTAGGTTTCTATACGAAGGGATTATACTTCAACATATAATGGCTGAATTTCCCGTGAATCTGCCACTTATTTTCCTGTTCTTGAAGCAACCACCGGGCAAAGCCGTCACGGTCTCACTGCGGTACGAAGCATGCTACAGGGCTGTCGTACAATCCCTGTTCCACCACCAGCAGCTCGTACGCCCCCCGAACAGCTGAATCAGTTCGCCTCGGCAACAGCGTGCAGTCGAGAGGTCGAACACTCCAGTCAAGTTATGCCGGTGTGGGCTGCGGAGATGTAACAGCCCGTGATGGGGTTGACCTCTGACCCCACAAAACGTATCAGCCGTTGTTGCTGTTCCAAAAATAATCGCTCCATCTCAACCCCTCTCCTGGCCAACAGGCTCTAGCAAATGCAACCAAATTATATCACAGCATGAATTATTAATTGTGGCCATTTATTTAGCTAAGGCTGAGTTTTGCAGCGCTGTAAACTGTAAATGCTTATCGGACCAAGATGAACCTTATTTTTATAGAGCATTTCCTCTGTGTTGCAACAAGGAGACCTGGACTCAGGTTCCTGCGGTGTGGAGTTTGCATGTGCACCCCAGGTATGAGTGGATTTCCTCCCACAGTCCAGATACCTGCAGGTTAGGTGAATTTGCAGTACTGCATTGGCCCTGCTGTGTGGGTGTGTGGACAAGTGCTGTACGAGCACAGTGCGGTGTGTCAGTGTGAAAGTCTGACTCTTCCCCAAAGTGAAATGTTGTTCTTATAGTTAATTGTAAGCATTCCACTAATCATTTTAAACATGTTAATGCATAATTTTTCAGTTGATTTTAGTGAGTCAACATGGAAGCTGAGGTTACCCTTCCTTAGTGGAGCTACTATTTTAATGTCTATTAATAGTACATGAATTAATAGTGATTGGCTGAAAGATCATGATGATTAAATAAAATCCCACTCCGGTGACCCTAACCAGGATTAGCAGACCGGAAGACTGAAAGAGCATATTGTAACGCAAGGCAATTGATTGCTATGTTCTTTTAAATCCTGGGTCTAAAGCCTCAATGCAGTCTCTCAACTTGTGCGGTTTAGCACTACCGTAGCTGCAATGAGCTGGGAAAGAGGAAACAACCCGTGGTCCTCAACTATAAACGTTTTGAGCACAGCCCAAGTTACGCTACATAAAAACTGACGTCCCATGCATTTTACGGCCCTGAATTAAAGCATCGTGTAACATCATTTTCCTCTGGGATAAATACTACTGAATACAACGCGCAAGGACAATGATGAACGGACAGTGAAAGTGAAGTGATTGTCATTGTGACACACTGCAGCACATGGTGACACAACGAAAAGTGTCCTCTGCTTTTAACCCATCACCCTTGGTGAGCAGTGGGCAGCCATGACAGGCGCTCGGGGAGCAGTGTGTGGGGACGGTGCTTTGCACTGTGGCACCTTAGCGGCTAGGGATTCGAACTCACAACTTTCCAATTACAGGTCCGTTTCCGGACCCCCTATGCCACCGTAGAATACGGTGGAGAATACAATTTATACATTTTCCTCTTTCCTCTCATTTTCCTGTATGTGGAAGAGTTGAGCTTCGCCTTCTGTGTTCAGCTATGCTGCATAATGCGGCCATCTGTCCTCTATATGGCACAGAATTCCAGTAAAGGCAGAAAGAACACTGTCCGGGCTAACGACTAATTACAGACATGGATGCACCATTTTGCCATACCATGGACAATAAAGGGAAAAGAATTGCGGACATATCGAAGTGCAGCTTCAACACACATTTACTTAAAGCTGCAACAGAGAGGGGCACCGAGGAGACATTGCGACAAGACACCAGCGCCCTTAGGAATCCTTCTCGTCCCGATAACGACTCCCCCCCCCCCCCAAAGGTCAGAGTGATCATCGCCCCTCCGGATCAATGCGGCATCAATCTTCCAGCCAGAAATGGAACAGAGTCAGACAAAGGATACTTGAAAAGTTAAAGAGCAGACGTGTTAAAAAAGAAGTGCTGTGAGTCAACGTTTAATGTCACTGACTACTTTACATTGCAAGAAACAATCTGGCAGCGTGGACAATTTCTGTGCTTATCTTCCCATCAGATCCATTAAAAAAGTACTTTAACTTATGTCTTATAAGTTAAATACATTTTGTTGTTAATGTGTAAAATTAAGTATATTGTAACCATGTAGTTTTAAGACATTTATGTATTAAAATTATACACCATTCTGTGCTGTCAGAAATAATTATAATGGACACCCAAAATGAACAAAATAAATTTGTGCATTGTATTCTAATTTAATCAGCAGACTATTCTGACAGTCAGCTCTCTAGGAATCCTGATAGCACCTTGGGTCGTGTGGGGAAGAACACACACAAAAGCTGTCATGAGGGCCGACAAAGGAAGCATAAAATGATAAGGAACATAAACAGACCTGAAGGCGTGTGTGGCGGTTAGGTCAGGCACTGAAACATAAACCTGCACGTCAGGTAAGGAACATCCAGTCCACATCACTGCAGCAGCATCGTCTCGCTGCTCGCCTCTTCCTTTTACAGGGCTCTAATCGTGGATGGCTTGTCAGTGGCTGGCCTATCGGTGCTTATCAGTGTATTTATGCCTAATTATTAAATTGCGAACATTTTTGATTACCAATTCCAGACCTAGACAAAAATTGTTGTTAATATTGACCATCTGGCCTAATGTCCCTAGCACATGGCTTCATTGACGCACATGTTGCACATCATAACTTTCTCTGACCTCTGACCTGGTGACCCCTAAAAAGACAGAGATAGAGAGGGTTAAATGCCTTCACATACAAATTCAGTGGTTCCTGATAGAGTAGGTGGCGGTTGTCTGTCTCCTTCACCAATATGCACTCATCGCTGCTGCAGCAGGGCTCTCCAAAGGCCGTCCCCTTGGCGCCAGGGCACAGGAGGACGTGGCAGCAGCTATTCTTGACAGCAGCCTTTTTTTTTAGGGTTCCTGGCTGGGTGGGAGGGTGTGGATGTGAGCAAAGCCTGGCGTTTCATTAGGGTAATTGTCCTTGGTGAGGATAGGACATCTGGTACAGGCGCCTAGGAGGAGGTGATCAGAGAAATATGATTGGGACTGTGAGAGCTCACGCTCGCTCAGAAATAGTGTCCTCTGGGCCTATGGCCAAGTTGAATGCTGCTGGCCCCAGGGACACTTAAGGACATTTGTCCTGACCGACCTCTGGGTGTGAGGATTGAGGGGAGATAGGGACAGAGTGCTGCATGCAGACACACGTCTCACAGAGCCTGGACACACTCAGAGGAGTAGGTGTGTCCTAAAGTCTCTGAGATCATCTCTGACTTGTTCGCTTGGAGAAGAAAAATAGGAAAGCGCTGCAGGCTCTGAACTCCTGGCTTGGAAATAAATGCCTGCACACACGTTTTAAGGGTCAACCGTGGTTTACTGCAGCGCTGGCGGTTTTTGTACTTATTATTAATCACTAGCAGCGAGGCTGCACGGTATCACCGCGAATAATCGCTTAACTTGTGACACAGCTTGTCAAAAACCCATGATTAACCATCACACAGAAAGAGAAGCAATTATACCAATATTTTCAACACATTCATATAGATGAAAAAAGAAAAGAAAGAAAAACTCCTTGTTGCTCGACCCCTTGTTCCTTTAGATGCAAGGGTCACGGCAAATCGATATAATGTGATTATGAATGATCGCCTTTATCCTGTAATGCAACATTTTTATCCCAATGGGAGTGCTATCCTCCTGAATGCTGACGTCCCCATTCACAGCAGACGGGTGTCACTGAACAGTTGATGAGACTAATAATGTAAACAGCCAGTTGGGTAAATAAGGGCCTCATCTCATGCCC
Organism: Denticeps clupeoides; assembly: GCF_900700375.1. Taxonomy (NCBI): domain Eukaryota; kingdom Metazoa; phylum Chordata; class Actinopteri; order Clupeiformes; family Denticipitidae; genus Denticeps; species Denticeps clupeoides. The sequence goes on along the minus strand of NC_041719.1, from coordinate 5,438,561 downwards.
AGAATACCATGTAGAATTCTGAGCTGTCCCAGATGACAGATGACAGCAGTGGTGACATTGAGGTTGAAATCCAACCATAGTCTATTGTCTGGACTCCATAGACGGCAATCATTTTTTTAGGGCAGCGCTAGAAATTTACGATGACGGTGTGTGTGCTGACTAGCCAATAAAAATGCAACCGGAAATGACAAATTTCCTTACGTGACGCAGCACATAAAATGCAAAGCAAAAGAATACTACTGGTGCATGGGACATATCAATAAATAAGAAATGCCTGTCGAGTTCCTATTCTGCCACACTTCTGTGCATTTTGCTTCACACACACTCACAAATCACAAAATATATATATTTTTTAGATTTTTCTTGTTTTGTTCATGCATTTTTTTGTTTTGTAGCCAATGATAAGTTTGTTCATGTCAAACAGCGGGATCTGAAATGACATTTGTAGATAACATTAGACAGCTTCCGCACCTCAAACATCATATTATATAGTGTATATACTATATGTACTAAATATACATACACACTGATATAATTTCATAGTACTGCTACTTGTTCATCTGGTTTGTCTCGACCTGCACTATAATGTCCTTTGTGATAATGTCACTTTGTCTTTTCGCACGCTGTGAATCCCCGTCTTGTGCAATCCTGTCTCTCTTTGTACTTGCATATGGTGAGATGACAGTGCACTTTGACTTTGACTTTGATCAAGACTCCTGATGAGGGTAGAACATTTGGAAGAGCAACACTCCCATCCCTTCAGCTGAAGAATTTGTGTCTGTATCTTTGAGAAAGAAGTTGTTGCAGTAGAAAGTCTGGGACTCATTAGTATGCTGGCACAGCAAACCCTTAACAGCAGTAGTATCTGACTAAGAGGTGAGCTTACACACTTTGCAGAACGTTCTTGCATTTGTGGGCATTTTCTCAGTGTTTTTCCTCTAACTTGTCAGTTTCCACTGGGTGACAGGCTCCAATTTTCTTCCCAGTAGCAAAACACTGTATAGTAACATTGCTGCTTTCCACAAACATAGTGTCTTTTTTAAAGTGTGCAGGTGCTTTGTTCCCCTGCACAAGGCTCCATTTGATTATCCTCAAATGATTATGAAAGAATTAAAGGTGATCCATCAAATGATGGACATCCTGCGATCATGTTTAGCTGACTGTTCTCGAGGAGAGTAATTATTCAGGTCGCCCGTGAGGACTGGGGCTCTTTAAACCATCCCCTGGCTGTGTTAGTGGAAGACTAATCACCACGGATACAAGCACACAACTGGCACAGCCTAAGAGTGTTCATACCCATCAGAAGATAAGCTCCCACAGTGCTCTCTTACATCGCTGAAAGCATTTTACACATAGCCAACACACACCCTATCAATCACTGAAAACCCATTTGCTGAGTAACCATTGATTTGGTCTGGTTAGTTTGGATGCTGAAGTTCTGTTTTCTGGTTGGTCAGCCATGTACAGAACAGGCCAAAAGTTTGGACACGCCTTTGCATTCAATGTGTTTTCTTTATATTCATGACCATGTACATTGGTAGATTCTCACTGAAGGCATCAAAACTATGAATGAACACATGTGGAGTTATTTACTTAACAAAAAGTGGAGACCTGACCTCCACAGTCACCTTACCTGAACCCAATCGAGATGGTTTGGGGTGAGCTGGACCGCAGAGTGAAGGCAAAGGGGCCAACAAGTGCTAAACACCTCTGGGAACTCCTTCAAAACTGTTGGAAAAGCATTTCAGGTGACGACCTCTTGAAGCTCATCGAGAGAATGCCAAGAGTGTGCAAAGCAGTAATCAGAGCAAAGAAACTAGAATATAAAACATGTTTTCAGTTATTTCACCTTTTTTTGTTAAGTACAAAACTCCACATGTGTTCATTCATAGTTTTGATGCCTTCAGTGAGAATCTACCAATGTAAATGGTCATGAAAATAAAGAAAATGAGAAGGTGTGTCCAAACCTTTGGTCTGTACTGTACATCAAGGGCATGGTTTTCAAACTGGCACCAAGCACATCAAAGGTGATGCACATGTTGTAAGGTCAAGAAAGAACCACTTGGTAGTTTTCTGCATCTTGACAAAAAGTTTGTGGTTTTTAATTACCCCCATCACCCTGAACATTTCACCCATTTACTCTGTTGCTACAGTCCATCCCGAGACACTGGGTGCAGGGCCGGGAATCACTCAAGATGGGACGCCAGTGCACTGCTTGGTGCAAAACTCACTCACACACTCACATCTACAGACATTTCCATCTACAAAAGTCGCCAATCCACCTAGTGAACATGCCTTTGGGAAGTGGGAGGTAATTGGAGAACCAGAAGGACACATTTGCTAACACAGGGAGAGCATGCGAACACCAAACATTAAAGGTCTGATTCAAACTCACATGCTTGGAGGAGTAAGGCCACGTTGCTAACCGCCAAGTTGTGATTTTTTGCAACACTCAAAAACTTTTATGTTTAAAATGGACAAAGCCTGATGATCGACAGCAGTCATACATGTCTGTCAGTACATGCCTAAAAAGCATTAAAGATTGTGTTTCTACCAACAAACAAGCCCCAAGCTTTGCACTCAGCACTGTATTTTGTTCAAAAATAGTGCCCCAGTTGCGTCCTCATTGATCCGTTGATTCTCTCTTCCCTGCCTGGCCTTGAATCCCAACTTCAACACCCGGCGCTGATTCTAAAAAGCCTTCTGATAAAACACATGCTCTCCTCTTAGAGGAACAAGATAAGCCTTGTTTCTCACGCAAGCTGCCCCCACGTACCACTTCCATGCAATGCAGTCCTGGAGCTCACAGGCACAGCTAAATATGAATTGCATGCATGTAAACCCTCCCCCCCAGTTCCATACACACACACATACACACACACACACACACACAGGGAGGCGATGACTGAAATATGTGCACAGTATAATCGTCCGCTGGCCTGTATTGGTCCAGCGCTCCTCCGGGTGTATTTATCAGAGTAAATGCCTGTCACGTCACCTTGCCCTTTGCAGTAGACCCGCCAGTGTCAACACGGGATCCCAGTGAGGGCTACGTTTGAGACGCTGGCCCTCTCCACCGCCCCCGTCCCTTTCATCTTAGTATTCCAGATATGAATGAGTGACGCCACAACCGACCAAGACATTTAAAGGCCCTTGTTGTTTCTGTGATCCGCTGTCAGCTTAATTTGTGCCTGGATGGATTCGTCTTCATGCTACAGCAGCAGTGATTTAATTTGGGGCCCAGATCAATGTCCCCATTTGAAGCCTTATTGGGTAACGACAAAAACAGATCGGAGAACATGCCACGCATGATTTCTTGGCCTGTCTGGGTCCATTAGACTACAATGCACACTCAGTACAGCACCATGTCCCTTCATATCCATGTGTGATGAACACAGAACCCTCGTGTGCTCTGAGGTCCACGTGACTGCTGGCACATTATGTAAGGATGTTCGTGAACGCAGGTGTACACGAAAAAGAGGCGGAGGGACTAAAGTCAGAGGTTCTAAAATGGAATCTATTACACACTGTCACCGACTCTTGAAGTTAAACTGAGAATTAAATCAGACCAGGACCAAGAACAGTTTGTTTGTCTGAGTGAAGAAAAGTTCTGGATTAGATGGTGAAGCCCTGAATGGCAAAGCGTGTGTGCAAAAGTGTGTCATTTCCTATCTAATATCTGCTGAAGGTGCAAGGAATGGTATAACTGGAACAATCTTAAATCCAAACGCTTCCAAGATCAAAAGAGCTTCCTGTGAGTGTCCACTCCTGTCCTCCACGCTCTCTCAGCTTTTAAACGCTCGGCTCGCCTGGATGGGCTTCGGTTGCATGCTGTGATTCGGCCGCCGTGGCCGACTCCTTGGGGAGCGAGAAACAGTGGCCACACACAGCTGAGACTGACTGCTTGTTTTAGGCACGCATTAACACACAGATCCTGCACAGTTGGGCGGGCAGAAGTGCACATCCCAGTCGGGCTCTGAGCACTAATCAACAGATTAGTGTGCCGACAATCTAGAGAAGGTGTGCAGCAAGCCGCTTCTTGCCGAAGCAAAGGTATTACTGTCATTACTCTGAAGATCCTCTGACTGTAGCTGTACAACTCTTCCTTGGAACGTTCCATTTGTTGTGCACAATATATCAGTGACCTTATTGGTACTGGCAGATGTTCGTTAACAAGCAAAATGCTGCTATCGGCCTATGCTGCCAGCTGATTACATGCCAACATTTTATTCTAACACTTGCAGCACATCTGCTCCATTATATAAACACTTGTAATGAGAAAATAATTTTTTTAGACCAAATATGTATTGGTACCAGATGATCCTATCAGTGTGTATACTCACACGATTGAGCAGGATATACATTTTATACCAATCATAGGGGTTCTACAGCCCTTCTGTGCTCTTCTGGTTATATCTTGTATGGACATTTTGGTGAATCCTATTATTATTAGAAAAAAGACAGACGATTGGCTACTGATGTTAAGATTTGGGTTAGGTTTGCTTTAGGGTATGAGATGTCAAATCACATTGGTGTTGGTACATGTATAATACATATTTTTGTATCAGTTCAGGTCCCCATAAAAATATAAAAGCATGTGTGTGAGTGTAATTGATTACTACCAGGTAATTAACACACGTCGGCATTTCTACTTTTTTTGCTTAATGAATTCATCAATAGAGCTGCATACTCAGATCAACGTAATTACAGGGTGGAATTAAGTTTCAGTGTCCCACCAGGCCCTAATCCCTCTCTGTCACTTTCTCTCCCTGCAGGAGTGCAGCTGTAGCTGAGGATGGCAGGTGACTCACGAGTCCACATGGACCACGATATGGAGATAGGAGTGACACCCAGAGAGGTCAGAGTTCACATGCAACCTCATCATCACACCTGCAATCTCCCACTTATCTATGGCTTCGGCGTGTCTATACGGGCGGAGCTGCCCTGGTGGTAGAGGAGGACAAATGATTCTTCCCGTGGCTGCTGCAATTATGTGACTTTCACAACCCTCATCTATTCTGGGTAAATAAGGCTATAGGGAACAAAAAAGCCAGCAGTAGGGGGCGGGGTGAGTATAAGTGGACATGTTAAAAATGTCTACTTTCTACACTCAAATATTCAAACTCTTACTGCAGGGTACATTCCATGTTTCATTCAGTCAATAACTGGTCGATCTGTCAATAAGGTGCTTTCTTTTGACAATTCATCACTGTCAAACAGTGTTGTGTAGTCAATAAATAGATTTACCTGAAATGGATAAAAATCCAAAATATTCTTAAGAGAACAGCAACTTGTGAAAGAAACTTGCTACTATGTGTGCATGTCATAATTTTATACACTTTTAAAAATTGCTGAATCATGCCTTTGCAACCTATTCTGAGCACTAGCTGTCACAGGAAAATTCAGGTGTTTATATGGGGACGCAGGGGGAGCACAGAGTGCTGCTGGTGAGCTTATTGTCCAGGAGAAACATTATGGCTTTAATACGAAAGAACTGAAATGCATCACTTTAGTCTCTGAATCACATTTGAACACATTTTAAGATTTAGATACATTAGAAAGATTTATGATTAAATTATACTTATGCACCTTGCATAGCTGCTATGGTCAATTCAGGGATGGCGATTCACCTGTGGTACAGGCCTCTTGATGGCAAGAGTTAGCCAGATAACCAGGAGGAAACCCATGCCAACACGGGGAGGGCATACAAACTCACGAGGTCCAAGCTGGGATTCAATCTCACCAGCTTGGAGGTGTGAGGCCACATCGCTAATAATTGTAAAAGAAATGCAAACATTTTAACAGTATATATAAAATTGTCTCCCAGCAGTCAAATGGAACTTGACATTTCCTGATGTCACATCTCGGGGTGCGAAGAGGAAGGAGGCGCTGAAGCAGGACATTGGGAACAAAAGAGATTTTATCATAACAGAAAAATGAAACACAAAAGAAGCCTCCCAGCAGCCTCTGGGCTTCACACTTTGCAAAGTCTTCTAAACACACCAGAATCCTTTTGACTAGAAATTAAGTTAGCATTAAGTTAGCATTTGAGTGTCATGATTTAAATCCAATATTGACTTGCACAGTCACAGACATTACACAGAGTTTCAAATTAATATTAACATTAATTAATATTAATAAAGATGAGGCCTGGTCACTCTGATATCAAATAGATATTTTTGAATGGCAGCATCCTTAGGTGAAAATGGCCTCATTCAAAATGGCAAGAAAAATCTCTGGAATACCGGAGTGCAATGTGTCTGTCTATTTTGACAGCAACCAGTTGACGTGTCCCCATGTCCAGCCATCCCACTCTCCAACCTAGTGGCACCATACATTTCTGAAGAGCTGTGGCTCTCCACTGATTTGTGTGGCTGTCAGTGGCTATATTAAATTATCAAGCCCCGGCATCAGAGACGGTCCACTGTCTAGTCTTGCTGTGGTAGAGGGCCTGTACTGCACGACTGATGCCAAGCAGAGTACAGATGGCCGGTGAGTGATTTTGAAGGTGAGGCAGGAAGAGCTGCCACGCAACATTCAGGTTGGATGATTGTGCAGCGTTCTCTCGAAGGAAATGAGGCAGGCATAAGGCACTACCAACTGGGCATTACAGTTTCCTGTAATAGAGCTAAACAATTCTTCCATCCTCAAAGCTAGCAAGGTAATTGTCAATACTTATTCTATTCTAAAAACACACTTTACTTTTGTTTCAGAACAATATTCTATCAGCACATAGTTCATGTTCTAGGAAATTAAGGCATATTTTCTGCTTGTGACATGTGTGTGTTTTTAAGCACTATGGTCCTAAGAGAAGCCCGACACACTGTACATTTCAACAGCACAAACTGTATGAAAAAAATTACAGTTCTGCATTGCAGTATTCTCAAAATTCCATAAACATGAAATAGCAAATTTGCCAGCAGCTTCATCTCCATGTGATGTTGCTGAGGCCACAAAACGACAACCACTTCACATTGAATGTTATCACCTGTCAATTTCTCTACTTGTGTCCTACATAAATGTCCTATATACTTGTCACATGCCTTGCATCACCATGCGGAGTACAATTCCTCAATGGGTTTGAAGAATGAGGGGGATGCAGGGAGAAAATTCGCTGCGTGTTTGCTGAAGCCTTCATGAGCCAGAGCAGTGCACCAGAATGCTTTATGAACCATGATGTTTCTTCCTCGTTGGCTTCATCTTTAAGAATGCTAACTGTGCCATTCATCCAGGGGGCACCACAAATGAAGGGAGGAAAAAGTGTTTCTTAAAAATTAGTTGGTATTAATATATATTTTTTTTTTTTCTTTGGGCCACGTAAGAGTTGGGCCTCCTTTAACTCTCATTATTGGAATTACTTTCCCATCAATCTTTCACCCCATTTATATTTTTAAAAAAAATTGAACATTAAATTTAACACCCCGCTCCGTCATACCAACGTACACCTGGGCCTTGAGGTACAGGTCTGTCACCAGGGTGCAGGGGTGGTATTCTTCTTCTGTCCCCTTGTGACTGTCATTATATATACATATAGGACCTTGGGGGTGGGCACACTGAATGGCATCCAGAGGGTGGTCTGTTCATTCAGAGCCCAGAACCCACTTCTCAATTTTAATTGCACTTAGACATTGAGAGTTCTTGGGACCAACTGCGGTTTGGCAAAGGGGTTGACAGCTCCATACCCCACATTTGAGCAGGCAAGTCTGCCTGCTTGTGAAAAGTGAAGGGTGATACACAGCACAGCACAGGTGACACAACAAAATGTGTCCTCTGCTTTTAACCATCACCCTTGGTGAGCAGTGAGCAGCCATAACAGGCGCCCAGGGAGCAGTGTATGGGGACGGCACTTTGCTAGGTGGCACCTCAGTGGCACCTTGGCAGATCGGGATTCGAACCAACAACCTTCTGATTACGGGGCCACTTCCTTAACCACTAGGCCACCACTGCCTTTTTTTGCCTATGACTATATGGTGGATCAGGTCCTGGACTCCACCCCATATCTCATGGCTTCCCCAAGGGTGGGATCCAATTTCCCCCCTTAACACTCCCTGCTGGTGGATGATGCATTGGTAGTTTTCACCATGTGGGGCCAGCTTCCCAGTAGTAGACTGCTTGGGGACTGCTTGGCGGGACCTGGCCCTCCTGGCTCCGTTGGGTCCTTTGCAGGGGTTGCGGGTCTTTGGATCTCTGGGATGCTGGGCCCATTACCTGGTCTGCCCGGGTGCATCTGGCAATTGGTGGAGCCATTGCCGTGGCCCCCTGGGGCAGCTGTATTGTAGCTGCTGGGTGCCCCCTCCCCCCCTCCAGGGTTCTCCCATGCCCTTTTCTAGGTGGGGGCCACAGTTGTTCTTACGTTAAGAAACCTTGTGGGCATGGGAACATTCACACACAGGTGTGCACTCAGGGCTACACATAAGGGCTCAATTATTGTATTATTATTGTCCTGTATTATTAGTTCTTTTAGCTGTTAATAATACTCATTATTTACTGTGATTTGTACAGACGTGGCTTTTTTGTGCTGTTTCATTTTTGTCTGTTTAAGCAGTTACAGCAGCAGATGTTTGCTGTTCATTCCCTTTCCTTCTCCAAACCCCCCAAACAACTCCTCCTTTTCTCCTCCAACTCCTCCCTTCTGTATATGTCAAATTTCTGTCCAACTTCTCTTGTCCCCTCTCCTTTTTTTCTCTGTCCACCAGTCATGTCTGTCATGACTGTAGCAAGTTAAATATGAAAAATCGAAATATTATAATTTATTTTTTAAAAACAATGACAGCGAATGACGACAGCAAAGATTCACATACACACTTTCATGTGTCAAGTGTGTTACTGACAGGCTCTAAAAAAATATCAATACAATTTTGTTATGTTGTTATATTAATGATTAAAAATGGTATAATTTGTGTGTAAGTGCTAATCTACTGAGAGCTGAAGAAAGGATGTAGAGGTTTAAGGTAGTAAATTATGTAACTCAGCTTCTTTACACTTTACACAGAAGTCCATTTCTTCTGCCCTCAGGTGAAGAAGCTTCCCAAGCACTTAAGAGAGCCCCAGATCCCCACTGATCGCACGCACCTGATTGCCGACCCAGTGAAGAAACCCAGGCAACGGTACGTGCAGAAGGACGGCAAGTGCAATGTTCACCATGGCAATGTTCAGGAGACCTATCGTTACCTCAGTGACCTTTTCACCACACTGGTGGACCTGCGCTGGCGCCTCAGCTTCTTCATCTTCACACTGGTCTACGTGGTCAACTGGCTGTTCTTCGGCCTGCTCTGGTGGTTGATTGCGCTCATTCGAGGAGACCTGCTCCATGCTGATGAGGAGGGCTGGACCCCTTGTGTGGAGAACCTCAACAGCTTCGTCTCTGCTTTTCTTTTTTCCATCGAAACTGAGACCACCATTGGTTACGGCTACCGCGTCATTACAGAGAAGTGTCCAGAGGGCATCATACTGCTGCTTGTACAGGCCATCTTAGGCTCCATTGTCAATGCCATGATGGTTGGCTGCATGTTTGTTAAGATCTCGCAGCCCAAGAATCGGGCTGAGACACTTATGTTCTCCCACAAGGCCGTGATCTCCTTGCGTGACAACAAGCTGTGTCTTATGTTCCGTGTTGGAGACCTTCGCAACTCGCACATCGTGGAGGCTTCCATCCGGGCCAAGCTCATTCGTTCAGAGCAGACCAAGGAGGGTGAGTTTATCCCACTCAACCAAACAGACATCAACATCGGTTTTGACACCGGTGATGACCGCCTGTTCCTCGTGTCACCGCTCATCATCTCACATGAAATCAACGAGAAGAGTCCATTTTGGGAGATGTCACAGGCGCAGATAGAGAAGGAGGAGTTTGAGATCGTAGTCATCCTGGAAGGAATGGTCGAGGCAACAGGTAAATCAAATCTCATTTCTTAACAGTACTGTTGCATGCTGGGTCTTTAGAAGCTGTTCCGCTTTATGGTTTAATGAGAGGTTTGCACATCTATTATTAACAATAATACAAAAACATGTTATGTGCAAGTTTAATTGGATTCTCTAAAGTGAATAAAATATGTTTCAAATGTTATTTGGGAATAGTATGAAGCCTGTGTATTTCTCAGACAAATAAAAGTTTGATCATTATTATATTTCTGAACACATTACAGTTAAACTTTTACCAAAGTCTACCCTCCACCAACCTCAAATTCCATTACACGGTGAAAGTAAATCAGGCTGATATTTCAGTTTTAGAACTTGGATATAAATTTATTCACCCCTAAAATACTATGCATGAACTCTAAATAATTGAATTGAATAACTTCTCAAGTAAAGCTGAGGACCACCGGATTCATTATGGAATAACGAAGCACATCCTAGAGGGGCTCAGGAATGAAATGGCTTTCTATAGATTCCAAGGCAATGTGCAGTTAACCTCAGACTATAATATATGGAATATTGATTGGGGAACTTTTCTATTTGTCAGGCTCATACAGAGAATAACAATCCTTTTATCGCCTTACATCTTGCCTCTAATTGCTATTCAGGCCTTGCCTAATGTTTTTTCCTTGGGTATATTAGATCGTTCTGGTAAATATGTGCAATTCAAGTAGTTTACCCTCTGCCAAGGCCGGCTTTGTGCTGAGGTAATCTACATGAGAAATACATTCTGCCTTGATATTGCCTCCCAAGGCAGCTGCCCTGCACTGAATATAAATGCTCAGCAAAATGCACAATGATCAGAATTGCATTCAGCAGGAGACTTCCCTTTTATCCTTTGAATGGGACAATCAGGATTCAGGGATTTACTTAAAAACAAGTGACTGGTGTTTGGCATCCAGTGCTCAGCCATACTGGAACTGGCTCTGAGGTTGCGTGATATGCTGAAGTACATCCTGGTTTTTGTCTGCTCTTGCCATTTGTTTTGTCTAAGGGTGTGATGGCAGATTTGATGCCAGCCAAGAAATATGGATGTCCCCTGCCATTGGAATTCAACATAAATTACTCAGTAATTAATAGTTCACAGCATCTGATATATGATGAGAGTCATAACAAGGTTTGCTGGGACACTGCTACAAAATTGTGCACAACGGGTGCATTAGTTCAAGGAACCCCTGAATGTAAAAAGCTCAGATAGGACAAAATTCCCAGTTTGTCTGGCATTGCTCATCATTGGTTAAAATATCGTTACCAGGATTTACAGAATGTTCTGCTGGTTCAGTGTTGACTGAAGATATCGCTTCTGTCTGTTGGCAGCATTAACAGGCCAATACAGTTAGATAGAGTCTAAAATTATTTTTATTCATTTAATACGAAGTTCTGTGCCGTGCACAAGTGCAAAATAAAATGCATGCATTTAAACATATGAATAGTCGTTTTTCCATGTTGTTGAAAATAGAAAAAAAATTAAACCAACAGAAAAGAGAGCTGTCTATGGTGCTGATTCTGCTGAGTCTATGGTGCTTTTTATCAAACGCAGAAGGTCTGCGTGGTTTGTCTATGTTTAAAAATATGCAGAATTCCAAGTGATTGCATTTCAACTATGAGCCTGTTTCTCGGCTCTCTACACCAAAGCAAGAATGTTGCTGGTGTGAATCAGTGCACTGGGCATCTGAGCTCTGTCACTGTCGATGGCGCTGGCATGATGTGTGGGTGCATAATCTACAAGACTTCACCAGTACAGACTCATCTGCTGAAACTTTGTGATTTCATCAGAATACTTATTAAAAAATTACAGAGCCCAGTAATTTTTATGATTACCCAAATGTTTTTCATGTGCTGATTGTCAGAGCAGTTCTAAAGCAAGCAAGATAAATGTGATGGGTATTTTCACTGTGATTCCAACATTCCATTTGCCAGGGGAGCTTCTGCACTATTTCATCGCATGTTTTACTGACAATCAGTAGAAGTGAAGAAGGCTCCTCAAACACACACACATGCATAAGCATTGCCACGGTTCACAATCTGCAGGAATAAATGCAAAGTGGAGACACAAAGGCCCTCGCACTCCCACACACTGCACTTCACGTCTCCCAGCAGGTGTCCTGAGCACCTGGGACAAAGAGGGAAAGCCTGTTTAAAAATGCACACCATCAAAATGGTCACTTCATACTAAATGCTTTAGCTGTGTAGGTATTATTGCCAAGTCCTCAGGAGCAAACTTCTCTGCTCAATTGTACAGGAAACACCACTCTTTTCATTTTAAATACGTGCTCTCAAAGCAAAACATAAACCTGAAAAAACTGGGTTCATTCTTGTTAACAAAGCCTGAATAAAAAAAAAATTATTTGCTTAAAAAAGGCACTGCCATCTTCCTAAATAAATGATGCAGTCTATTTGCTGAACTTTTGCTAATTCAGGCCCATCGTGAGACAAAACGTTATCACGAACAACAAAAAAATCATTACTGTGAAAGAAATATAGAGGACTACTTAAGCCAATGCGATGAAAAACTTCTTAAATTACTTAAAAACAGTGGCAGGGACTCTGTAACACCATAATTTCACAATCCACAAAATAAATGTAGATTTTCATTTCAAGGACTTTTTCTTGATTTTTCTTGATACGACCAGGACCCATTGATGGGTTCCATTATTGTCATTTCAGCTGCATACATGTTAGACAGTACATAGTGAAACGAATGGGACACCCATCCACACCAATAAAATGTATTTACTGAACAATAAAGACAAGCTCTCTGTTCAGGGGTTAGAATTTGTTTCAATCAATAGGTGCCACCTCCACCAGAACGATGTTTTATTTAATAGGATTAAAAAAAAAAAAAGAGAGAAACCGCGGCACTCCATATTCAATGGATTAAGTGGTGATGAATCAGGTAAAGAAGCTATTAAAGATGTTTTAAAGCAAGCAAACTGTCCCCATTTCCTCCCAAATCATTTTATAAGCGTGTAGAAGAACTTTCAAAAAATCTGGCTGCCTTTGGCTTTAAAAAAAAAAAAAAGCACAGGAGCTTGTTTCAAGACGTCTTGTCCTGAGGTGCACTGTGGCAGAACACCATACATATTTCACAATGCCCCTGTCCTGGTAGCTCATTGCGGATTCCTATACATACTTTTGATCTGTATTGATATTCCAGGAAACAAGTCTTCAGACTCTCTGCTTTTAAATAATTTCTGATCTTCATCCCCGCTTGCGTTACCTCTCTGTTGTGTCTGTTTGTGACGTTCACCAGGGATGACCTGCCAGGCTCGCAGCTCATACCTGGACACCGAGGTGCTGTGGGGCTACCGCTTCACGCCCGTGCTCTCGCTGGAGAAGGGCTTCTACGAGGTGGACTACAACAATTTCCACGACATCTACGAGGCCAACACGCCCTCGTGTAGCGCCAAGGAGCTCGCCGCCAGGCTCAGAGACGGCCAGCTTCTGCCACACCTCCCGCTTCTCTCTCCTGAGCCGCGGGCGCACAACCAGAACCGACTGTCCTTCCGAGACCCCCTGTCCGTGGAGGACGAGGAAGACAAAGCAGGGGAGGCCAACAACGGCTCCGCTGCGGGCCTGCAAGAGAACCCGCCCCCGAAAGACTGAGAAAAACTCATTCGCTGCGTCAACAGAATTTATCCATGCAATACCTGTTTCAATACATTAGCCGACCTAATGTAACAGTAGGCAGAGGAATAAAATATTCAGTATTTCAACCATGTATGCACATAAAAAATTATATTCACACACATAAATGCAGCATATGCTGTATTGTACCTGTGGGCTGGTTGGATTTATTTATTAATTTATTTTTTACTCAGCCACAGATTTTTAATCTTACACCCTCCCTCAGTGCTTTTTACAGGCATGCTGCAGTACAGGCCACACACCTCAGCAATAGTGCGTGCCCTGTTTCGTGTGTTCTATCTTAGGCCGCTAGCACCGTACAGTACCTCGTCTAAAACAGAAGCACACTTCAGGCAGCAGCCGGCCTACCTGGAGGAAGAGAGCACACGTCCAACTTATTTCTACTGAAGGTGTCTGGATGGCAGCAGCCCTTCAGAAAGGTGTCTACCTTTGTGCCGACTTTTCTTGTCCCATTTCTGTGTCTCTGATGCTTTCACACTGTGTAAATATTGAGCCTGTCAGACCATTAAATTTTTGATTAGACGATCTATGCTTTCATTATATTAAATAAAATTTCATCTTTGCACAGTTCAATTTATATATATATATATATATATATATATAATGAGTTTTTTTTTATCACAGGAATCTGACTGACTTTTCAGATTAATTTTTTTTCTTACTTATTTTTGAGGGCATAGAGAGAGCACTGCCTTTGCCAAATAAACCCGCTAGACTCTGTCTTACTCTAACACATTTTCCGTACCTTGTTCTCCTCAAGCCAACACTGTTTTGTCTCAGCATGAAACGGATCTGCTCCAGCTTCTGTTTGCTGGAGGAGGCATGACCATTTTAAATACAGGGTATTTTTAAGGCATGTACGTTGCAGTCAAGACTCTCTGCAGACACTGTAAATAAGTATAAATATCAAAATAAAAAACTGGAAGAAAAATATATATAAGATTTATATGAGAACTGCACAGATTTTAAATCTTCAGTGGATGATCCAACGCCCTGTACATCTTTTCAGCAATACAGATGAGCGTTTGTTCCTTTCTTGTATTTATTTTCACTGTGACGGTGTAGCATAGCATTCCTGTCCTCAATATTTAGATAAAACTTCACCCAAAGACTGCATATATCATCTGTTTCTGTGTTGTCATGGAAATAAACTGGGAAATGGCCTAAAAGGATTCTATTTATAGTGTGTGCGTGTTTTGTGGATACTTAAATCAGGCCGGTGGATTAAGTACCTCACCTCACTCTTGAAAAAATGCAAATGATTATGCGAAAGATGTGTCCTGGCCGCTGATGAGCATTTTGGAAAGCACAGAACATTCCCTTTATGAAATAAAATGAAACTTGGACAATGCAAGTGGGTGGAATCGACTTAGCATTTGTTATGGAAACGTGCACGGCGTGCATTTGTGCAGATTTAGCCAAGATCACATAAAACCATGAGAGCTTGTGCATTACATCTCATAATGTCTTAATACAGCATGTAAATACCGAGCATTAGGGCCAAGTAGAAAAGATGCTAAATATATTTCTTGAAAAGGAATCAAAAATAGGCATCATAAGAGAGGGACCTTGTTTCTCATCCTAGTCTAGACTTGAATGTATTACCTAAATTGAGCTGGAACAAACAACAGCCCTTCCTTGTGTCTTAAGAGGCAGCCTTACTTCTGTTTACTGCTATTGAACTTGTGTAATATGTATCATTGTTAGTTTGGGAATGTGTGGGAGACCGGATCGACCTTCCCAGGGCTGCATAAATGCATATAAACACAAGCCTGCAGGAAATACACAGCGTTGGAGTCAAAGGCCGGTGCCCTTCCAGGTCGAAACATCTGGGTCGGTGGAAATTTCAGAGAACTGGACCCATGCAGCACTTCATCAGTGTTTATTCGTCTTTTTGATATGTAAAACGTCTTTCTAATTCTTCATCTAAAACTTTAATCAGGTAACAATCCAGTGTCTACTAATAGAAATAAGAGTGCAAGAAGTTTGAAGTCAGGCTCCATCACACAGCAGCTCGATAGAGAGCCGATGGCTTCAATCGGATGTTCATTGAACCGTGTGGCTGTGGTAACACCCCTGATTTTAACAAACCCGATGCAAAAGTTATTTTGTTCAAATGAGATGTTTTTGAAAATTAGCAGTGTGGGGACTGTGGGTGCTGTAGATGATGGGGCTCTTTATATTGCTGGCAAAACCCATATTATGTGTCATGTTCCTTATGATCTTTTCTCGTGATGAACACCGCTTGACACGAAGGATCACTTTGGTTTGAGGAGGAGTCCGGTAAGCCTCAGCTGAGACAGAAAACTGGAAACGTTTCTTCAGGTGTAGGACTAAAGATGTCCGTGTCATCACTCCGGGAATGAGGTAGCAGCCTTTCATCTGGCCCACATCCTCGCTTTGATGAAACATCATGTTCTCCTTCATCTCAGGAAAGTGAAATCATTGCAAAATGAGTGTGTGGAAGCTGGGTGCAGTGAGTCAGCAAACAGTTTTCATTATATTATTCTGGAATATCACTGTTTCCATCACTTGGCACCATCCTAAGAGCCAAAGGGGTCAAAATGTGAACCGAAGGTCCGTCCATATGCAACAATATGCAAAAATCAAGCATTACCTGCCTTCATGTATGTCCTTATTAGACATTTGCACCAAATGAGTTCATTCCACTTTGGTTCCAGAGCACGCAATTAGATCAGCACATCCTGAAGTTTAAGCATGAGGTTATAAATAAAAATTCAAACACACACACACACACACACAGGTTGACAGACAGCCACCTCGTCTCTCTGGGAAGAGAAGTTCACCAAATTTTTAGCTCAGCAGAAACAGATTTTTAGCTCAACCTGAATCCCAATATTTGTTTTATTCGGGTAGGTGTGGACGACTCTGCGTGACCAGACATGAATAATGCTCGGTTTGTTTACGCGGCAGAACGGGGGCTTCGCCACTTCTGTCTCCTGCAGCGCACCTTCTGTCAAGCATTTTGTAGAATTCGGCAGGGGGGCGGCGAGGAGGGAATACAACCGAACATTTTTTAACTCCCTGCTATCGTATTACACTCGAATGCAAGCAGAATCTCAAACAGTCTGTACAAATCAGACACGATTTCATCCACAGAAGCCATTGCAAGTGTTTATTACACACAGTTACAGTGCAAATAAAAGGTAATTACTGAAAAATGAAGAGGAGTTGTAAAAAAAAAAAATTGCAGCTACAAATCCCATTTTCCATAAAGGTGCAGAGCTGCAACTCCACCGACTGATTCCTCCTCCGGGGCTATTTAATTATCCCCAGTTTTCATTTGGGGTGGGGTTCTGGAGCGCACAGTCACTAAATGTCCTGCAATCGTAAATCAATGGCTGCCATCGATATGTGCCCAGATGAAGGTGTCGGTGGCAGAAACAGATGTTGGAGGGGGGGGGGGGGGGGGAGAAAAGAACTTTTGTGTCTATTTCAGTATCTGCGCTGCACCTTGGCGGAGCTACAGAGGGAGAGTGAGGCGTATCTCTCCGGCTCAGCAGATCCGGGATCACACAGACTTCTTTATTCCATGACAGGCTGACGTGACAACTTTCATTGTCCTGCTTTCAACCGACGTGCAATCCTGGCGGAGCCGATGGCTCACTGTCGAGAAGTTGCAATTTCTGAAATAGTTACCAGATCTCAAGTTGAATTGGACGCAGGAAGTGAAAGCGATTTTTTTTGTTTTGTTTTGCTGTTTATCACTGAACTCGGTACACTTTCATCCCCAGTGGACTCTGCAGCTCTCTCCACTCCTACGCCTAAACACACACACACACACACTCGCGGAGAGAACAGGGAGTGCTGTCCTAGCCAGTGACGCACTCGCCGTCGTACTGACTCACCGTCCCATAACTCAAACAACTGCCCCCCCCCAAGATCCCCAACTGCTCTCCCTCCACTGGAGCAGCCCTTCTTTTTTTTTTATATCGGCGTTATAAAACCCGATCGGGCCCATTCCCTTTCTGTGGCGCTGCCATCCCGCCCCGTTAGCAGGCGGCTCTACCGCCGCTTAATTGGCTTTCGCGTCGAGTCACTGGCGCTAACCGATCCTGCGCCGCAGTAGCAGATGCCATCGCAAAATCAAGTAATTGATGTGTTCTAACATCCATCGAGACAGACAATTAAGTTGCCGCCTATGTGAGCGGCAGGTCCTCAGGCAGATGTTGTTAGAATAACCCGCCCATGCGTGCATTTACATTCCCAGAATCCCCAGCACTGCTGTCTTTTAATTGGTGCCTCAGAATATTCCAAGGAGAATCATATTATGGCGGTAAATGGGAACGTCGCAACCGTTGGATTGGCCGACTGGCCCTTAGGATGCATTAAATGTAAGATACTATTTTTGTATGGTAATGACCTTGCTGGCGTAGCTTGGCAAGTCCTTGCTCATCCCCTCGCGGGCCCAAGTGTGTTGCCGTGATCTAATCTCTCACATGAGTGGGGCATTATGTAACGCCGCACATCTGATCGGAGTGCTGGAGCGTGAAAGCGAAGCCGTTTTTTTTTTTTTTTTTTTAACAGGCTGCGCAGAACACAATGCTGCAACACTTCAGAGCAACTCGACACCCTTGATTCCTTTCATGAGTCAACGCCTGAGCACTCTTGATCTCCATGAAAACAAAAGGGAAGGGTGCCACGCTCCCGCCGAGTAATATTTACACACACGCAGAAGCTCAGCAAAAGCCGTTCAGCAGATCTGAAAAGGGGAAAAAATCCAGCTGATTTGAACGTCATGTGCTGTGTATGCAAATGCATGCATGCAAAGATCTGCATAACTGAACAGGCTTCAATCCCCCTTGCTCTGCGCAAAGCTGAGATGTACGGACGCGTGAGACCACATTCAGAAGCAACCCCCGTATTACAGTAATTGCTGACAGAAAGCAATTACACAACAGCACTGGCATTCAGGTAGAGCTATTTATCTAGTGCAAATAGAAACGTCCCTCTAGACTTAACCATTGCAGTTCTGACAGGCTTGGAAATGGGCCGAGGCAGCTCAGCTGATACAGTCCCTGTTCCTCTGGCATGCAGCAAAGCATGCCTGAAAAAAAAGGTCTTTTTAGGTGGGGTTTATTTGTTGAGCCAGTAAACCATTAAGGACCTTCACATAATGAGCACTCATGCAATGAATACTCAATTAAGGGTCTTTTTTTTACAGGTCTGTTGTACACTTGGGTAGGTGTCAGCATTTTTGAATATGTAAGAGATGAAATATGGAGGATCCTTTGAGGATTAAATCCCAACACACCGGGACATAATGGGAGTAAATTTACGAGGGTTGGCTGTTGCTCGGGAGATTTTATATTATATTACATGCAAAATGTAGCGTAGTTACGTCTTGAAAGTAATATGCTGATGCACTGGAGTCGCATAACCAGCCAACACAGGAGGTGGCGTGCATTAATCATATGGAACTGTTATATGTTCAAGTTTGTCCTCGAAAAAAAATTACAGCATTGACCTTCACTGTTTTCAATTTATGTGATAGCCTTTTGGTCCACTCACCAGGCAAACCACAGTTAATTTGAATCAAGACCACCTCTTTTTGTGGGTCTTGGTGCGGATGTTGATGTGCACTTGAGTGCGATTACTGTGTTCACACCGGACAAAATGAACAACACCAAGGGGAGGAAACGAAGTTGAGTTCAAGCACACTAAAGCCTGTAGGTGTGAAGTGTCCTAACATTTGAATAATGCACCAGAAAAAATGGAAAGTTCAATAAATGATGTTGAATTATATTAAGAACAAAAGTAAGAATTTGTACAAGAATTAAACATCATATCTAATCATTACAGAACCACCTGCCTAATTTTGTTTAAACCCACATCATCATAGGAAGCTAAGATATCTGACATTAAGATACTTTTGAGCATATAAATAAATCCTCCATAGATAGGACTTTTGCAAGACTTTATATTTTACATTATAGAACAGTAGTATAGAATAGTATTATGAAATAACACATGTGAGGTTATGTAATATATTTTTAGGCTGTCCAATGCTTTTGATGTGATGGCAGAATTTCACACACTTGGCTTATCACCATCACCTTAAGTTGGACAACGTGCCCTGAACAATTCCTTATCATTAACTCTTATCATTAACTCTTATTAACTGTTAATGAGCATCTCATGAAGCAACTTTAAATACTAATTATTTTTAAAAAATACTAATTTTACTAATTTTCTTGCATTGATTCTAAAAAATATCCTCCATGTTAGTCTCCTTAACCAAGACAGAATATGTATGTCCAAATTTTTGACTGGTAATGCATATCCAAATGTACCATTGCAACTTGAAAATCATATACATTTCAGTTGCCTGTGGATCTCTAACTTTGTAGTTGTTTGATGTACATTTAAGATGAAAATAAAATGTTTTTGTCCGACTCTACTGACTCTACAGATTTGTCCATTTCCACCCAAGTTAAAGAGGATCTGTTCAGCAAATGTGGTCACTTATAAGTTGTCTTGCTCCTTTTTTCTTTTCTTTTTTTTTTACAATTTTTTCTCCAAAATCATCAGTACTACATCTTACATCATCAATCATCTTTCTCCATTTAAACTTCTAAAAAGTTTTTAGCCAGTAGCTACCACTGCTGCTGTGCCCTACTTCTTGATAATGGACTATGTGGACCATAATGTATTTATCTAATCATTTCAATGGCCCTTACTGCACCATTCCAGAAGTAAGGATCCATCTATACACACGCACACACACAAACACACACACACACACACACACACACACAAATATATATACTTAAGCTGTGTGATATATATACATGTGTGTGTGTGTGTGTGTGTGTGTGTGTATAATATATGTGTGTGAACAAGTAGAGTGCCTTACAATTGGCTGGGGTACAGTTACTAAACCTTGTTGTGCTGCCCAGACAGAAACACATGCAACCATGGCACTGACTTTTTTCTTTTCCTGCCAATATATTTAAAAAAACAAATTTAATGTTGTTTGTTAAGAGACAAAAGCTTTTAGCCATGATTTGTCTTGATTTCACTCTTTGCGTCAGCACAATCTGAAGTTTCAGCACTCCATTGATGTGCACTGTACACATGGCACTGCCAGCTGCAGACAGAATTAGGGAGTGCCACGAAAAAGCAGTAAAGCAGGCAATCATTACCTTGGAATAATTTCTCTCTCGCCATTCCTCATAATTCCAGACTGTTTCTTAACAGGCATGAATCAACTGCAAAGGAAACAAGGAGAATACATTTACAAAATTATTTTTTTTTTAAATATATATATATATATACACACACACACACAGTGGGTACAGAAAGTATTCAGACAAAAATGTTCCCTCTCTGTTATATTGCAGCCTTTTGCTAAAATCATTGCATATGGACAGAAAAACACGGAATTGTTGATATTTTTGCAGATTTGTTAACGAAGAAAAACGGAAGTATTCAGACCCTTTGCTCACCCATGAGTCTTTTTGGGAAAGATGAAACAAGCTTTTCACACCGGGATTTGGGGATCCTCTGCCATCTTTCCTTGTAGATCCTCTCCAGTTCTGGCAGGCTGGATAGTAAACGTTGGTGGACAGCCATTTTTAGGTGTCTCCAGAGACCTGAGTTGGGTTTAAGTCAGGGCTCTGGCTGGGCCATTGAAGAACAGTCACAGAGTTGTTGTGAAGCCGCTCCTTCGTTATTTTAGCTGTATGCTTAGGGTCACTGTCTTGTTGGAAGGTTAACCTCCCGCCCAGTCTGTGGTCCCGAGCACTCCGGAAAGTTTTTTCGTCCAGGATAATCCCTGTACTTTGCCACATTCATCTTTCCCTGGAATGCAACCAGTCATCCTGTCCCTGCAGCTGCAAAACACCCTCACAGCATGATGCTGCCACCACCATGCTTCACAGTCTGGATTGTATTGGACAGGTGATGAGAAGTGCCTGGTTTTCTCCACACATACCTCTCAAAATTAAGGACACAAAGTTCCGTCTTGGTCTAATCAGACCAGAGAATCTTATTTCATATCCACAGTTCTTCAGGTGTTTTTTAGCAAACTCCATGCAGGCTTTTATGTGTCTTGCACTGAGGAGAGGCTTCTGTTGAGCCACTCTGCCATAAATCCAAGACTGGTGGAGGGCTGCAGTGATGGTTGACTTTCTACAACTTTTTCTCATCTGCCGACTGCATCCCTGAAGCTCAGCCACAGTGATCTTTGAGTTCTTCTTTACCTCTCTCAGCAAGGCTATCCTCCCCCGATAGGTCAATTTGGCTGGACAGCCAGCTCAAACAAAGTGTTCTGGTCATCCCATAAAAGAATTATGGAGGCCACTGTGCTCTTAGGAACGTTAAGTGCAGCAGAGTTTTTTGTAACCTTGGCCAAATCTGTGCCTTTTCCACAATTCTGTCTCTGAGCTCTTCAGGCAGTTCCTTCGACTTCCAATAAGTATAATCAAACACAGCTGGACTCAAATTAAGGTGTAGAACCATCTCAAGGAGGATCAGAAGAAATGGACAGCACCCGAATTAAATATATGAGCAACACAGCAAAAGGTCTGAATACTTAGGACCATGTGATATTTCAGTTTTTCTTTGTTAATAAATCTGCAAAAAAAAAATTCTGTCAGTATGGGGTACTGTGTCTACATTAATGTGGGTAAATTTTAAATATCACAAAGAGTGAAAAATTTAAGGGTGTCTGAATAATTTCCGTAGCCACTGTATATATTGAACCTTTTATGTAAGTGTCATGGCCAATGCGCCTCCAGCCCGCTAGAGGGCACCTCACCTGCCTGGGAGACGACGACCCGGAAGAGGAAATGGAAGCGAGCGGTGGCAAGTATAAAAGTGAGGTAACCCCAAGGAGACAGGCCCGCTCTTTGTATGAGTTTTCTCGCCAGAGACGCTAGCTCTCTCACCCCCGACCTAAGATAATTGTGATTCCTGAAATACGACCTTCGCCTGCCCAAGACTTCGAGAATTGCTCGATCCCCTGGAAACCACGAAAAGAACCCCGACCGGAACTTCCTGGCTACCACCTCTATCTGCCCCTGACCTTGAACCTACCTGGCCCATCGGTTAAGACGGGATTCCATGCTCCCCTACCTTCCTGCCGCCCAAGACCTACTCCCGTCCAGTCCAAGATCCCGGACCATCCTGAAACCCGCAGTCTTCCGGTTCTCCTCTGCCACGGTCCTTCCCAAAGATCCCGAACTGACTCCCTGCTGCAGCGCGTCCATTGCGTCCTCATTCCTCGCCGGCCAGGCGCCCCCGGTCCTCCTGCCCCGCTCGCCCAGTGTCCTCTACAAAGTATGTCTGCAAGTACGTCATCGAATTCCCCCTGTGACAGTAAGGTATAGAGGTGATGATTCAAGTAATTTCATCTTCAGCTTTACAAATGTATATAGACCCTCTGTAGATCCGACCATGGCCTACTTCATAAAAGAATTTCAAAAGCATGAAGTACACCATGGGCCGCACAGCCATTTATGAAGAAGTAGATGAAATACGGCACCAGCAGGACAAAAACGGGACATCACCCTAACATTGAGGGCTGGGAGAGGAGAAAACTCATGAGGGAAGCTGCCAAGAGGACAATAGCCACTACTGGTAACTTCTTGTACTTTACTTGACACCTCAGAAATGTTTCAAAGTTGCCAAAAACATCAACCAAACAAGGGCATTCCTTTTTCCCGGAAAATGTGTCAGACATAAGTGCCATTATTAAGTGCCAAAAAAACAACTGAAGCCGGAATATTTCTTAAAAGAAAATCACGGCTGCATCATATTTCTGCTCTTGGGAACTCTACCCTGATGAATACAAAGGGGTCATATAAACAGTCCCAAACACCAACTTAGCCTGCACATTTTTAAGAGATGCAAATCTCTTAAAAATGTTTTTCAATATTTAATATACTAATGTATTGAAAATGGTTTTAATTTAATTCATTCAGGGTCAATTTTCCATTTATGGATAAAGCATAGCCCTAAACTAAAAGAGAACTTCAGTGAAGTTCTCCATTTAGAAATGCTTTTAGTCCATTACTAGATCCATGGGAAATTACCCTAATAGTATATTCAGTGTGCTAACTTCACATTCTTTTGACTTTCTTTTGAAACTGCTTGTGTTCATGTAAGCCCCAATCAGTGTTACATTAAAATCAGTATTTAGGTTCAGTGTGCAAAATTGAAATAGTTTTAAACGCTATCCAGTGTTCATAGTTCTGGATTGTTTCATGTCTATTCAGGTATGAAATAAGGTGGTTCAACGGAATGTTATCACTTGATATCGTATATCGTTATCACGTCTCATGTGTATTAAACTGGGTTAGAAGAGCCTGGTTGTGAGTATACTGTAAATGGACAAAGCCTTCTGGCTCCTGCCTGAAACATGAATTAAAAGCCTTCAGAAAAGCAAGGTCTCCGTGCTGGAGTGGATCCAGCATCAATGCTACAGGAAATACTGTGACCGGTGAGTGGAGGAATACCCTCGCCATTCACCCTGTGGCATGTGTGAACAAGAATAGACTGGGGTAGAGTTACTAAACCCCAGTGTGATGCACAGACAGAAACCCATTTCCACACCAGCTTTCAGTACACTGAAGCGTTTTTTTCCCTATTTATTATTTTTTTTTAATCTCAAACTTGTTTGTTTAGTGACAAAAGCGATCGGGCACGATTTGTCTTGATTTGCGTCAGCACAATCTGAGGTTTCAGCGCCCCTTTGACATGGACTGTACACATGGCACTGCCATCTGCAGACGGGGCGAGGGGGAAAAAAATGTGGCAAAGCAGGCCATCCTTACCACAGAATAAAAAATATTTCGCCATTCCTCATGATCCCAGACTGCTTGTGAATGAGCGTGAATGAACCGGGAAGGAAACAATGGCGTTTGTTCAACACAAACAATAGGCGAATAATCCCTTCAAAATCCCTGAGGGGAAAAGAATTGGCCAGGACAAATTACTGCATCTATTTTAAGAATTATTGAGGCCGCAGATGTAGTAGGGATTAGTATGCATCTTCTTCAGCTTGTTACAGCATGTTATTTATTTATATTTTTTTTGCAGCGATTCCCCAATGATTCCAGTCAACACGCTGTAATCAGCACCTTGTGCTTTCACTCATCTCACCATCTGTCAAAAAAAGAATCCTATCTGCACTCATCATTGCATCCCCAAAGTAGGAGCAAAATTGAACCTGTTGGTTATTTTACTGTCCTTCAAAGGTGTCGGGGCTAATGTCACACATCTCAGACATGTTCTTTGAGCCCTCCCTCTCCCAGACTGACGCTTATTTTTTTATGAAAAACGAGAAGACGAAGCTCTTTTGACCATTGAGTCACGCATGTTCAGTTCAACATCAGTGTCAGAACTCACATCTTGAGGACAGGTTGGAGGATCACCAAGCTTACTTGATTCCAGAGATATTTTCTTTGCCACTCTGAACTTCTGGAGGGGGCTTCACTATTGAACAATACTAACATCTAACATCAGTAGACTCTGCTAGGTAGGAATCAATTACTAAAAAAATTATTGTTCTATAATCTGTTCTACTACTTCACATTCTTACATTTAAAAAAGTGAAGTGAAGTGATTACATGTGATACAGCAGCACAGCACACAGTGCACACAGCGAAATTTGTCCTCTGCATTTAACCCATCACCCTGAGTGAGCAGTGAGTGGGGACGGTGGTTTGCTCAGTGGCACCTCAGTGGCACCTTGGCGGACCAGGATTCGACCCATCAAGCTTCTGACTATGGGGCCGCTTCCTTAACCACTAGGCCACCACTGCCCCGGATCGATGGCCATATTTTTTCGGCTCTAAATGAGACACGGGGTGCGTGGAGTATTTTCATCAATGTAACAGCATTTAATGTCTTCTGGGTTCACAGACATTTCTGCTTGACTGTATCTTGGACTGCCCTTTTTGTTGGTGTATAATTACTTCACACACCAAAGATGAACTTTGAATACATTGTCCGGGAACAAAGTTTAAAGTCAAGCTCGTAGTCATGACTGACAGCTGTCATGCTCCTTTTAGATCATTTGGATGATTTTCTCCCTTTCAATTCCAATGTATCTCTGGGTACGCAGGAGTTGAACTAAGTCACACATGCTGGTTGTCAGGGCTTTAATTCAAGCTTTTTGATGGGTGAGATTCTGTTCCATTTGCAGACACACCCCACTTGCCATGTCTAATTTTGTGCTGGGGAAATACGTCTCTCTATGCAACCAACTTCAACATGAGGACATGGGAAATGGAATGGAATTGAATGGAACCCCTCAGCAGCACTGAAACGGTTAACTGTTTGCTTTATTAAGCAGCAGCTCAGCTGTGATGGGTCACTTGCGCGTAGCTGTAAAAGTCAAGGACGCTTATCCATTCACCACGTTAAGCACGAGCCTGCCCAGCATAAATCCCGACAAGACGCCTCGGACCCGCGCGGCTCTGCATCACGTTCACTCGGGTGGTCGGCCCAGAGCCAGCGGCGGTGGCAGGATATTGGCAAAGCCTTTCCTCAATTCCCGAACCGCTTGATGATTCGCGCGACACGTCGTTACTGCCCATCTACTCTGATACACCTCATCTGACGGAGCTGCCCACTTCACTTTCACAGGCAGCTGGGCTCTTGGCACCGTTCCTGTGGAGAAAAAGAGAGAAAGAGAGAGAGACGTCGGCTCAGCCCCTCTTTTTGTCACCTCCATTGTTCACCACGACGCCGGATGAATTACCTTCTTGCTGACGTCTTCTGCCCACATGACTGTAGTCGGAACTCCAGATAACATCTGACTTTTCTTAACCCAGAAAATGGAACAAAAGGATTGGGTTCTAGCTGAAACAATCACTTCATTTCCCTTCTGGCCGCTGGTGAGTCGCCGTGGGCCTGATCCAGTCAAAGCCTGTCCTCGCAGATTACAGCTCCATACCCCCGTGGCTGCAGCACTGCCTATGGGAGCGTGCTGACTCGGTTGTTTTTCCCGGCCTTCATTGTGAAACCGCGCCCATTCAAACGTGAGCGGAAGCGGCGTACGGATAATAAAATAAATAAAAATGCTCAGCATTAATACTCGCGTGGCTCTCGGGGGAAGAAAGATTCTCATTGTTTCATTTCACAGCACACTGTCTCCATAAACAGATTGATTGTGTCCTGTAATAGAGTGGATGTATGTTGAAATGTGTGGGGAGAGGTGTGAACTCAGCAAACAAAATGAATGCGTTATTCGCTGCAATTAATTTATGAATAATTAACATGTTAAAACAAAGGGACCCAGCTGCATTTTATTTACTTCAACCTAGCCGGATAGAATCCCTTCATAAAGATGGAGACGGAGATTGGAGATATTTAAAAGTTGATTCAGGTGATGCAACTATTGAGTGTGTAAATCGATCCACAGAGCTGATTAAACACCGGAGACAGTCAGAAAGATATTTCCATTTTATTTACTGTCAGAATCCGCAGGGTGTTTTCTTTAATAAAAAAATGACCAGATCATCTCCCCTTCGCTCCCTGTCTGAGCCTCTTCCTCATAGTCATCTTAATCATGATTGATCATAGTTAATCATGATCGATTCATTGCTAAATAGGCAATTTGTTGCACAATTGGCAGTCCTAAATGAACTCAACAAATAAGAAAAGGACAGAGGGCAAAGATGCTACTAAAGCATGCAATTCATTTTCCACCCTAATCCTAAATCTTTTAATCTTTTAATGGTTACTTAAAGTCTTAAAGTCTTTTTTTCTGTTCACCCTCCAACCAACACACACACACACACACACACACACACAGAGTTTCTGAGTGTTTGCCTCACTGCCTCATGAGCTACCAGCTCCAGGGAATTGCTGTCTATCAGCGAGAAATGGCGAATGAATTCAGGAGGCCAGCAGTGTTGGTAATTTAATTCAATCTTGGCCCCACACTTTCTCCTCTAATCATCTCAAACTTTAACTTTGTCAGAGACGGCCTGCACTCTGCAGGCCAAAGAGAATCTAGATCAGCTGGAGCAAATCGTAAAAGATTTGTGGGTGTTAATTCCAATCCAGTGCAGTACCTACGTGTTCAGGACACCTCAGTGAACGCCTCAGTGAAATACCTGCATGCTGGTACTTCTAATCGGTAGGTGAAGATTACATGTCCAAATGGAAATGGTTTGATGAAGATGCAGTTGAGATGAAACTCATTTCCCAGTTGCGACCAGTCCCTCACTGCTTGGTCAGCAGTCAGAGGTTTATTCAGGATATTTTCCCAGTTGCCTTTTAAACCACAGTTTCCTAGGTTCAGTTCAGTCCACCTACTGATTTATGAAAACTCCTCAAATACCACGAGAACTGCAGAATTGAGGTTTGCATAAAAAAAAAGAAACAAATAAAAGAGAAACAGCACATAAAACAGCTTCATAATCCTGCACTGGAGGATCAGCCAGAACAGGGACAGTGTGCACCAAGGCAGGATTGCCTCAGGCAACAGAATCTATGAGAATATGAAATTAGCACCGTTTGCTTTTTTAAAAAAAATACACTAAATAGCATGCAGCATAGAAAGAGCGTAGTCATGTAACCGTTTTGTTCCTGTGGTAAAAGTGACGGTCTGGGTCTGCAGTTGTAAAGGGTATTAGAACATTGTATACATTTGGTTGTTTCTTTTGTAGTGTGTAAAAGTATGATTGGATTTTGTTTCAAATTGAAGACACAGACCCAAATCATCAAACAGCATTGAGCCACATTTGCCGCCTCAGGCCAGTAACTGTATGTATGAAAGTTCAAAGTATGAATGGAGTATTCCCATTCAGGCGGTTTCATGTCCAGCAGCGGCATTTTGAAGGAATGCCGTTAAAAACATTCCGATGGAACCTGAAAAAGCCAAACGTGAAGCTGAACACAACCCCTGTACAAAATTACATCAGGCTTAGGCAACCCAAAGACTAAGGTACAGCAAGCCCCCATCAGGGCTTTTGAAGAGGTAAAGGCTGACTTGCTAGTTAAATGTAATTGGGGGTAGGAACTTCCCTGATTGGCCTTTTAAAGACGAACGAGGACATCAAAATCAGAACAGTATTTATTGGCCAAGTAAGTGCAAGCACATACAAGGAATTTGATTCCGGTGTCTCAAGTACAATGTAGGAAAAAAACAACAACAACAATGTGCAAGGATGTGGTAAGTGGTATTGTACAAGTTGTGGATTTGTTTGTGATTTATAAACAACTATATCTACTTTTTATGAAATAAATAGGCAAAAAACTAAATCCTATATATAAGTGTACATAAAGTGCATTGTGCAATGATGGAGGTGATTTGCAGTATCAGCATCTGTTAACATGAAATATGTGTAAATATTTTATTGTGTGGGCAGTTTATTCTAAAATTAGTTTTTACTGCTGTGCCGTCTAAACTTTTGGTATGCTTTTGGTTTGGTGTGATGTAGGCCAAGAGCTGAGGGAGTTGAGTTTTCCAGCTGCTGCGCTGACGTTCCGTTCCCAAGGGTGACCTCTCCCCCCTGAGACCGAAGCCTCCAGGTCACTCCTGTCCACTGGGGCACTTTCAACATGAAGAGCACATGAGCCTGGTCTAAAAATTACATGCAGTTGTAACAGACCCCAGTCCTGGCTTTGACTTGATGGAATTGCCGTCTCTCTGCTTGGAGATGTGAACAGGAATGCGTTCACTCAGTTTTCCTTTAAGGCTTAGATATGCATACTCACAACAACCTCTGCAACACCGGATCCATAAAAAAAAAGCCTCGCAGCATGCAGCAGCCAAATCTCTGCTTTCGGACTCCTCTGGCTAGTACAGGATTTCGTGTGTACGTTCAGAGAAAAGCCTTTTGGCGTGTCTGTCTCTGAGCTGCCCACTGTTCCTCAACACAACACTTAGTTACCACATGAAAAATGTTTTTTTTTTCCATCTTATATATATACACTAAATTCCCAAAAGTCTTTCTTAAGGAACTCCTGCTTCAGGAAAACCATATATATATATGCACATTAATACATATATACATAATTTATATATATACACACACACACATTGATTGCGCATCTCTTGTTTAGGGAAACGGGAGCGCCCGATGGCTCGGCGGTTGTGGCTTCACACCTCCAATTCATAATCTCTGTGGAGTTCTCCCCATACTGACATGGGTTTTCGCTGGGTTCTCCAGTTTCCTCCTCCTGTCCAAGGGCATGTACACTAGGTCTACTGGTGAATCTTGTGTGTAGGTGTGAATGGGGTGTGTGCTCCAGTGTCCCGGGATGGGCTTCGTCAGCAGTGACCCTCAGTTAGACTAAGCGGTTATGGAAAGTGAGTAAAATAGAAAATTGAAACCCAATTATAATTTTTATTGTCATTGTCACTTCTCAAGGAACAACTTTTTAGGTGAACTTGACTCATATAGTTAAACATAAAATAAGACAGACAAAAATTTCACAAATAAAATAGTAGTACACATACACAAATAACACCAAAATATAATTTAAAAAAATGCACTGCAGTTTTACAGTCTATTGCAGGAATTGCACATTGCTGCACATGCTGAGATGAACAAGAATAACAGGTTATTTAGGGTTTAGAGTTTAGTGGTAGGTAGTAGTAGTGATGATACAAAATCCCTAGAAGCCTTTAAAGTCACCTTCCAAATGTTGGAATTAAGCAAAAGTTTTTAGGAAGTAATTTGAAAATATGAATTTTCTGGGTTTATCTACAAGATTTATATATATAATGTGTTATATAAATAGCGTTATATATATATACACAAGTTATACATATATATATATAACGTGTGTAAATTATATATGTAAGTCAACATTGTACTCTTCTCCAGCAGACCCCCTGTCCAGGGAAGGCGGGAGTTAAGGTGAGCAGGATGCTTGATGGGTAGCTGTCAGGCTTGCCGTTTCAGGTCCATTGACTGCGTCGTTCATCACTGCCATCATCTCAAGGCTCTGTGAAGAGGGCGCGCTTCTCTGATCCATCTCTCCATCCCTCCCGCCTTGCTGCAACTTAGTGGAACTGTGGAGCCGCCCCCAGCCCTGTTCCAGCTGTAATGTATGCAGGCATGAGGAGCAGAATGTGAAGCACAGAGGCTCTTTGCCTCTCGCCTAGGTGCATGGTACGGATTCTGCTGGGTAAGCAGTGATAATGGGACCGTGATGGCCTGGCACCATTTCAAGGCGAGTTGTGTGTACCATAAAAAAATAGTAGAATGCTTAAATAAATAGATGTTTCTCCATGGTTGCTGCAATAAATTTATATGAAGGATTAAGAACTGTAGTCAAGAGGAACTGCAATTTAATATTATATTAGCACCACCAAGGCTAAAGTAATAAAATATAACCATGAATATTTGAGAGCCTTAATATTGCAGCATCATTTATATATTGTATATTGTTCCTAAGACAGTTACTTCTCACTCAGCTCAGGTATGTATTTATCATTCTGGTATGATGAATAATTAATACGGTAATTATCAGATGAAGATAAGTGCATTGCGGCAACTGTTAGAGCATATCATAATCAAATCCTATTATGCTATTTTCAGTTATTAGATTGTATTTATTAAGTGTGATTCGTGGGTTTCTAAATGTGTCCTCTTTATTTAACCATCACCCTTAGTGAGCAGTGGGCAGCAAGGACAGGCGCCCGGGGAGCAGTGTGTCGGTACGGTGACCACAGTAAAAAAAAAAAAAATCTTTGAATTGTGATAACATGATTGAGTTATTATAATTTAGAACTGTTTTAATTGAATTCTTAGTTCTAGTATGAATATAATATGAATTTGATTGCAAAATATAACTCATTTTTTACTGCATTAGATTTGGCAGAGATGCCATCCTCCTTTTCACACGTCATGCTTCCCCACATCATTTAATAACTTTTTTACTTTCTACTCTTATTCACTTACTGTCAAATAATTTAAAAAATGTAAAAAACACATAGACAACAAAGAAGACAGACAGTGCTAAGAAATCAGTGAAATGAATGAATGTTTTAGCGTAATGATTTATTCCTAGTTTCTGTAGTAACAAAAAGTGTTCATAACAGTGCTCAAACCAGATCTGGCAACACTGACATTAAGAGACCCTGCACACTGTGGCGATGTCCTCACATGCATTTACAATTTGCATTCGCTGCTTTCATTATGGGACACATAATTCTGCAGGCTTGTCAGGCCACACCGAACACCGCTGTTCCGTCGGCGTGGCAGGAGGAGGCGAGCCAGGCGATGACTTTTAAAAACTATATGCGGTCTTCAGAGAACAGGTACAGCGTGGAGATACTTGGAATTGAAAAATGATTTTCTTTCTGCAGTGAGGAAAAAGCCCAGCGCCTCCAGCAGACTCTACCCACTCGTGTGCCCCGAGAACAGAGGCGGAGACAATTGAAAAAGCAATCGTTGCACCAGGTCCCCACTGCCCTCTTGCTCATAACACCTGAATTCACATTCTTCCAGTGCCTGCACGGCCTGTACGGCGTGACCTCTTTAACATCGTTATGCAGTGCACGGCTAATGAATGAGCTCGGATCTTACCTGGGGATAAACGTGCACTGGACGAGCTCTGCTCAGGCAAACCCAGGCAAGCAGATGGCATCAAGTAATCGCGGCCGCACGTCCTATCGGCCGACCAAATCCTAATAACCTACGCCTTTTCAGATCTGCCTTTCCATAATTTACTACAGCAAAATATCATGCTGTTCAGAATGCTGCCATATGTAGCAAAGAAACAGGTGACTGATTTCAGCACATAAGGCTAAAATATCAGGCAGTCATATTAAGACAAATATATAGAAACTTGTCCACATCTGACAATGTGAGTACTGGGAAATAATATATATTGCATATCTTTCAGATAAACCCAGAAAATTCATATTTTCAAATGACTAAAAACTTTTGCTTAATTCCAACATTTGGAAGGTGACTTTAAAGGCTTCTAGGGATTTTGTATCATCACTACTACTACCTACCTCTAAACTCTAAACCCTAAATAACCTGTTATTCTTGTTCATCTCAGCATGTGCAGCAATGTGCAATTCCTGCAATAGACTGTAAAAATGCAGTGCAATTTTATTATATTAATTTATTTTTATTATATTTTGGTGTTATTTGTGTATGTGTACTACTATTTTATTTGTGAAATTTTTGTCTGTCTTATTTTATGTTTAACTATATGAGTCAAGTTCACCTAAAAAGTTGTTCCTTGAGAAGTGACAATGACAATAAAAATGATAATTGGGTTTCGATTTTCTATTTTACTCACTTTCCATAACCGCTTGGTCTAACTGAGGGTCACTGCTGACGAATCCCATCCCGTGACACTGAGCACACACCCCATTCACACCTACACACAAGATTCGCCAGTAGACCTAGTGTACATGCCCTTGGACAGGAGGAGGAAACTGGAGAACCCAGCGAAAACCCACGTCAGTATGGGGAGAACTCCACAGGGATTATGAATTGGAGGTGTGAAGCCACAACCGCCGAGCCATCGGGCGCTCCCGTTTCCCTAAACAAGGGTTGCACACTCAGCCACTTCTACTGTTAACAGATGCTATTTTTCCCATATGCGTCTCAGAGCATGACTGAATAATGGCAGCCTATCAGCAATGCCGCAGTTGTGATAAAGGGCAGTTTACCTAAAAGCTGAGGCACTGCTGGGATTCGAATGCCCAGCTGTACTGCACAGAAGAAGATCAAACAGGACTGCATCACCCCTGCACGAATGGCAGCAACTTCAAACAAATCTGCGCCGATAGTTTTGAGGGATTTTCCTCAACAAATATGATGCTGCCATCTACTGGACACAGAGTTTCCTTGAAAATGACAACTATAACGCCCCATAGCGGTCAAAACTGGAACCTCAGCGGGGCAAAAAAAAAATCTGATTAAAACCAAAATCACATCGCAATTAATTTCTGTTGTCTGGTTATCATCTTAATGATATTATTAATATGCATAATAAAAGTGAGCATAACATGATCACCAGCTAGCAGACTAAACTGAGTAACATGACACCAGATGTTTATTAATGAGTTTATATCTGATCTCAGATTATTATCCTCAAATAATAAAATAAATACATTTATGTTACAATGATCATCACATATGCACAAACCCCCAAAAGAAGAAAAGAGACCAATTTGATTCCACCGTTTAATATAAACTATTTTTTACAATTTATTGGTCATAAGTCATCCAGTGGCAGCATTTCAATAGAAAATACTCTTAAAGAAAATTAAATTAACAATCGTTTGAAGTTCTCTCTGATCTCATATACAAGTGATGTGTGCTTGTGTGTTTGCACACACTGGCGGAATATGTGAGACAGAAGTGAGGGATGCGAGAAAGAGGCACTTCAACAGAGCAAGCGGTCCTTATCACCATGGATGAAAAAGAGAGCAGACTTTGTGTGTGTGTGTGTGTGTGTGTGTGTGTGTGTGTGTGTGTGTGTGTGTCAGGAATTATGATGAAGAAATTTTATAGCTCCTATGTCCTCCAGTCTCTTTAGAGCTTCAGTCTCTTGGCTCAGATCATGGTAAGAATTCTGAAAGATAAAAAATATATACAAATCAATGCAAAATATTAAGGGATTTGTTCACGTTTTACCGTATTTAAATAAAAGTAAAACCATAATTTTCATGCTGTAAGATCAGTACCTTCATTGATTTCATAGTAGTAGACCCGTAATAATGGATAGGCTGCTTGACATTCTGGTCTCCTGGGTATCCGAAGCCTGCGACGTGGACCTCGTCACAGTAGTTGAGAGCCATGAACACAGCCAAGATCCCCGTGGTCGGGTGAATGGGCTTCTGTGGGTGGTGTAGAGCGAGGTTGAGCAGGTTATGAGAGGCTCAGCCAGAAGAGGGCAGCAGAGGGTCATGCTGTTAACTCTCCCTCTGAACACTCTCTGAGATCTTCTCAGATCATAGACATGGAGAAAATTGTGTGCACTTCTATTTATCCAGGAAATGCACTGGATACACAAACTCACGTGAGTTTGAGTACATGTCTTAAGCACAAACACACACACTGCTCCATGCGTACATCCAGAAAAAAACTGAGGGCTGCCCAAGATTCCTCAAATATTAAAGTAAATATACAGATTATTAAACAATGTCAGCATGTTTAACAGGTCTGCAGTGTTTTTTTGGGTGCATTGTTCATATGATTATAATTTAGTCTGTTTTTAGGATAGGTGCACTGGGCATAATGACATCTGCCAAATGCTCAGAACTCAAAAGTAAGCAGGTGATCAGTTCCTCCTCTCATTTTTGCTCTTGAGTATTTCTTACCCACATACACACTGTGGAGTTTATGTTACAAGCCTCAGTGGATGGCCAAACTTACACATGATGTGTGACTGGCAAATAAGCCATCTAAACGTTCTTTCGTCAGCTAATCGTGGATGTAGTCAAATACACATATGCACTTAGGTAACTCTCAAGTATTGCCAATCATAAATCACTTACATAAAGGAACTGAAAATGTTAAGTCAGTTCAATAGTTCCATAAAAACTACACCCCATACAGTTACATTTAGAGCATTTATTGCCTCTTACCAGAGCATCTTAAAATCCGTAGTGACAGGGACAGTCACCCTGAAGACAACCAGAATTAAGTGTCTTGCTCAGGGACACAATGGTAGTAAGTGGGATTTTAAACTTTCTGTGGTGTAAGTGACATTTTGGGTGAAATGGAGATATACATATTAAATGAAAGCTCCCAATCAAAAAAATTAATAATTGAATAATTTAACAACAAAAAAAAAAGACAAATGACTGGACTGAACAGGATCGTGAGACTATTTTATTAATTGTGACCGTATAAAAATAATGTTCACTATATAAATATATTAAAGTTAAATCAACAACCCAGCCATTGGGGACACATGACAGTGTATTTTTATACGGTCACAATTAATAAAATAGTCTCAAGATCCTGTTCAGTCCAGTCATTTGTCTTTTTTTTTTTTTTTGTTAAATTATTCAGAATTTTTTTCTATCCTTTTGATTGGGAGCTTTCATTTAATATGTATATCTCCATTTCACCCAAAATGTCACTTACACCACAGAAAGTTTAAAATCCCACTTACCACCATTGTGTCCCTGAGCAAGACACTTAATTCTGGTTGTCTTCAGGAAGACTGTCCCTGTCACTACGGACTTTAAGATGGGGCAGTGGTGGCCTAGTGATTGAGGAAGCGGCCCCGTAATCAGAAGGTTGCTGGTTCGAATCCCGATCTACCAAGGTACCACTGAGGTGCCACTGAGCAAAGCACCGTCCCCACACACTGCTCCCCGGGCGCCTGTCATGGCTGCCCACTGCTCACTCAGGGTGATGGGTTGAATGCAGAGGACAAATTTCACTGTGTGCACTGTGTGCTGTGCTGCTGTGTATCACGTGTGACAATCACTTCACTTTTTTTTCATTTCTTGGTCCCAAGCCTGGGTAAATGGGGAGGGCTGCATCAGGGAGGGCATCCAGTGGCCTATGCAGTGGTTGTCTAGCGGTTAAGGAAGCGGCCCCGTAATCAGAAGGTTGCCAGTTTGAATCCCGATCCGCCAAGGTACCACTGAGGTGCCACTGAGCAAAGCACCGTCCCCACACACTGCTCCCCGGGCGCCTTTCATGGCTGCCCACTGCTCACCAAGGGTGATGGGTTAAATGCAGAGGACAAATTTCACTGTGTGCACCATGTGCTGTGCTGCTGTGAAACTTTTACCAGATCAGTTGCATGGAATTGCTCATCTGCTGCAGCGACCCCTAACGGGAGCAGCCGAAGAACAGAGGAGGGAAAAAAGAAATTATCACACACAAGTGCGTTATTTAGGTCATTTTTATCCAAAACACAGAACAAATCACACGGAATAGGCAGCAAT
This sequence comes from Denticeps clupeoides, assembly GCF_900700375.1. Classification (NCBI taxonomy): domain Eukaryota; kingdom Metazoa; phylum Chordata; class Actinopteri; order Clupeiformes; family Denticipitidae; genus Denticeps; species Denticeps clupeoides. Next base: position 5,402,137 of record NC_041719.1, on the reverse strand, counting down.
TAGGAACATAAATAGCACACAAAACTGGGTGTGCACGTGCCAAAGACACTTCAAGTCCTGTGAAAGCAAACATTTTACAGTAAGCTGCCCTCCGTCCACCCGCCACATTTCATTATCAAATCTTCACTCGTCAGTGCAAGACAAAATGGGAGACAACAAGTGACTGCACGTCAGCAGTGAAAGTGAAGTGACTGTCATTGTGACACAATAACACAACAGTGACACAACAAAATCCGTCCTCTGCTTTTAACCCATCACCCAGGAGTGGGCAGCCATGACAGGTGCCTGGGGAGCAGTGTATGTGGGGATGGTGCTTTGCTCAGTGGCACCTTAGCGGTTTGGGATTTAGGTTACGGGTCTGTTTCTTTACCCAGGGGCAGTGGTGGCCATGGATGTAAAGAAACTACAATGGTGTGAAGCTCACCTGTTTACCCCTAGAAGTCAGCTGAATCTTCAGAAGTTTGCTGGCTGTGTGCTGCAGGAAGTATGGGTCCAGCACACGGATCTGACTGCTCGTGGCCGTCCAGATCTGTGGAGGAGGCTTCCAGAAGCCTTTCCTCATCTGAGACAAAGAGACAGCAGTTCATTTTTACTCACCGGACTAATCTATAACCTACACCTAAACTAAACCTTGAGCATCTGGCTAACTGTTATTAAATTATTAGGTTCATTGCATAGCATTTTTGTGAAGCCCTGGGCTCTATGAAACTATGCCATTTTTTGTATAATAATGATTCTATATTAACATTAGGTTGCTTTTTCTATTAAATGGACACAAAATTCAACTAGTGTCTGTACTAGTTGTTACCCAACAGTTGTGGCATGCAGCACAAGACTGATGCAACTTGTTGACAATCAATATTTCACTGAACATTGACCAAAATCAATTAGTTTGTTCTAGCAAACTCCAGCTAGGGTAAATTTTGCAAATAGGACTCCAAATAGGAAGTTACCAAAACCTTAAATTTTTCATTTATGTATAATATTATATTTATATATGTATGTGTGTATCACAAAAACATACAAAACATTCACTTTTCTGCTCTCTCATTGTTACTTCTTCACTCATTGTTAGAAAAGATCAACTTAAAACACAACGGAACACATACGAAGCCAAAAGGCAACAGCACGAGCCAAAAGACTAGCGCTTCAGACATGCCGTACCCTTTTCTCATTATACAGGATCTCTTTGAGCCAGCGCAGGTCCTGCTGTTTAAAGGGCACCAGAACCTGCAGGGTGTCTGGGTCGTTATGAAGGTTGGGGTTGTAGAAGGCCGACTCAGGGTAGAAGAGGCGCATGGTGGTCTTGCTGCCCACATCTTGCTCATAGCCTCTCACCGGGGCATCATTGAGTCTGCGAAGCACATGAGAAAGATGAGAGGGAAGGAGCGACTCTACAATTTCACTACCTTAATTAAACTTCTGCATCTACAGCAATAGCAACACAAACGCAACCAGCAGTGATATTGAACATAGAAACTATAGGGGCTACTCTCCAATCATCTCATCATTATTCTTGTGCAACGGAACCTGGATTATATCGGTTTAGATTTTTTTTTTGTTTTTCAGTCCTGCATTTTAGCCTGGTTATCCCATATTTATATAGCAGCTCAAGATTCTGCTGTGGAAACTAAAAAACTGGTTGACCAAACTGCAGCATGGGAAAAACGTGACCTGAAAAATGCACAATTAACCCAAAGTGATTAAGCTGCAACCCCATGTCCACCCTGCTGATAACAGCATTACAACAAAGCAGGATTAGCTGCATTTTGGTATGCATTTTGGAAAAATAAGTATTTTAACAGATGAGTTAATGACCTGCAACCTGCAACCAATACTCTGGTTGGCCGCCAGGCAGCCAGTATAACCAGCAACAGGTTATAGGTCGGCCGTCTAAACTAGCATGAGACAGGCTGACTGGCAGAGCCCGGACTTCGGGGCCGTCTGTGCTTTCTCAACCGCCGCTCAACCCCATGGTCATCTGTGCTTCCAACATGAAGCCAAAGTCAATGAACTCGGTTTGCTTCGCCCAAACATGATTAGCTTCCGAGAAATGAGGGAGTTCGGCCTGTAAGAGGCTTAACGACAATTAAAACTGTGGGTCGTTTCTCAGGAGAGAAAGGATTGTGAAAGAGTGCCACTGCCATTTTTTTTCATTCCGGTTTATATAACATTTTTTGGACGTGGATGCTGTATAAACTCTGCGGCCTGCGTGCAAGCCGATTTTGATGAACCTGGATGTGTTTGGAGGTCAGAGGTCATATCATGCTTACCTAATAATAACGTGGTGTTCGTCAATAATAGCCCCTAAGGAATGGTTTCTGATGCCAAATCCGTTTCCAATGACAACACAGGTTCTGCACTCCAGACTATAACAGAGGACAAAAGAGACATATAGAGAACAGTTCACGCAGCCTTATAGCCAGGTGCATTCACAGCCTACCGTTGTTATTTCAATATCAGTTTCACGTTTTCTACTTTCAGAGATGCTAAAAATTCATCACATGCAAACGGGTTACAAATGAAAGGAAGCATCCAAAACAGCTCCTTATCACAGGCTTTCCAGTTTCTGTCCTGCACTCCAGGACCCATGGGCCTCCGGTTTAATAATCTACAAAATAGCCAAGGGCGGAAAAAAACAAGGACAGGACAAAAAAAAAAAAAAACAAGAATAAAAAAGACGCAGAATATCAGGAAGAAGATAAGAGGTGAACAGCAGTAACGGCTTACAAATTTGGAACCGAACTGGAAAGCGGAAAAGCGAGCTTCAAAGCAAGATTCAAAAATGCAAAAAAAAAAAAAAAACAACAAAAACAGAAGGGTGGAGGGCCACTGACATGGACCCCATTTCTACACAGGAAGGTCCTACTGACCACAGAATGCTTCCCCTGTGTCTTCAATAATCTCTTAAGTATTTGTAACAAATAGGGATGAAACAATGCACTGTACAAATGAATGAGGATTGATATTGAATCATTGAGATTAAAATGAATCACAATATATGTGTTTTTACAAAAAAGTTAACCCGTAGTCCACAGAATGGGACATGGCCGACTCAGTGACTCAGTGACTCAAAAAGGCATGACGTACAACGCACAGAAATGTGGACGTTATAGCAAGACAAAGTTTTAGCCGAACTTAAGACACTCAAGTAGGTTTGAGTTTACCCATGTCACACGTTTGCTGGGTCGCATCCTGCAATTTTTGGCCTTTTTCAGCAAATAAATAAATAAAAGAATAAAAAGAATAAAAAAAAAAATGCCTCTTCAAATGAATCTGGATTCAAACACATCAGTGTTATAAGATTCCACTTCAGTTACCGGTTTGATTGATGAAAGGGAAACAAATGAATTTTGCAGAGTTCATGTAAATAAATGAACATAATAATTTGTCTGCAGCTCATAAAAAAATCGACTAATTGAATAAACATTCCTGCTGATTGACTGATGTAATAAATATTTCATGTCAAACTGCAAAATCAAATGTTTACTTTCTTTGATCCCCTGTATTAGATGGACCAACATTCTGATTGATTGCCCATGCATGAAAAAAAAAATAAAATGACAGATGAGGAAAATTGCACTCTCTATGCCTGTCCTTTAACTGATTATAATGCTTCTGCTCAACTTTCCTTGTTTAAGTATTTTGGTGCTACTTAACTTTTAATGGAGATACGAACTACCACAGCACCAAGTTGCTTAGCATTAACAACCCTCCACGCCCACCCCACCATGGGGCAGTGGTGGCCTAGTGGTTAAGGAAGCGGCCCCGTAATCAGAAGGTTGCCGGTTCAAATCCCGATCTGCCAAGGTGCCACTGAGGTGCCACTGAGCAAAGCGGCGTCCCCACACACTGACGCCTGTCATGGCTGCCCACTGCTCACTCAGGGTGATGGGATAAATGCAGAGGACAAATTTCACTGTGTGCACCGTGTGCTATCACATGTGACAATCACTTCACTTTAAAAAGCAACATGTGCATTTTTGTCAACTGTTGTAGTGTCCCCTCAGGACAGAAGTGCATCATCACAGTATTGACAAAGGTATTCGACCTGTTCCGGTTCCACTTACTTTTCAATGCTCTCTGGCATCTTAAAACTGTTAGTTCCTGCCAAGATTTTCAGTAGGAGCGGCTCTGAAAACATTAAAAGTGTATCATTAACGAACGGAAAAAAAAAAAAAACGAAACGGCTTCTCGAGAGTACTGTTTCATTTATAGATGCATCATGCAAGATATCACAAACATAAATGTAACATACCCATGCCCTTGATGCCATAAGGCAAGCCGAACGCTGAATTATGCTGGCGCCAGAAAAAGTCCTCCATTCCAAAGAAGAGCTTCCTTTTTCTAGTAATGCTGTTCTTGCAAAAGAAGTCAGATCGAGACGATTAATAAATTAAAGAAATCTATACATTTTGGCGCAGTGTGCGAGTTTCCAGCCTGCACCACGCGGGATGGTCGACAGTGTGCATGCATAAGCCGGCCGGCAATTATCTCTCCCCCCCCCCACCCCCCCCCCCCCCCCCCCCCCCCCCCCCCACTCCCGAAACACGGTAAAGGCCCGGCGAATAGAGTTAATAGCAAAGCTGACTTCCATTATCGCACCCGCCCCCCTCCCCGGCAACGCGGCGTGCTTATGATGTCATGGAGAAATAACGCGCGGCTCCTTCCTAGCAGCTGCGAGGGGCGTGAAAACCAGGCCAGCGCCGACGCGCATTAACGCCGCTTTTAACGAGCCACGTTAGGGTGGCTTCTGATTCGGGCCCTCCTCGGGATTGGTTTTTCGTTTTTTTCTCGCTTTTGCCAGCGACTCTCACTCACCCCCCGTAGCAACCACACAATCGGTGACGGAAAAAAAAGGGAGGAGGGCACCCGTGAGCAGCCTGCCGAGGAGATTCCGACAACGGGCCAGCGGCTTTTAACACATAAACTTTTACGACCCCGGTATACCAGGGCAAGACGCCACACACGGAGATACTCGGGCCCGGCCGATGGTGACCACGGTGCAGAAGGGTCTGGAAGGGGGCAGCTACACCTTGCTAGTAGAATAAAACAGATTAGGAGGCCTTCCCTCTCCTGATCCCTATCTTCAATCTTTCGTGCGCCGTTTCCGCTCAGAGGCGCTGCGGCATTAAATTTACGGCCTGTTTGGAAGTTAACAGGAAAGCCTGTCATGGTTACCAAACTCCCAAGCTTTTTGACAGTTGGACATTCATAAATATTTTGTTAATGATTAAGCGTGCCAGTGCCATAAGAACGCCATCAATCAAGTGTTTGTACAAGTGACTGTAAATATTGTCTCACGGCTTATCCTATTTTCTTCAGAATCACAAAGTCTTGACATGTCAACTATGCCGGGCAAGAAAGCATTTAGAGTCTGAGTATTTTATGGGTTTGACTGAAATAAAGGAAGCTCACGACAAGGAGGATCTGTGTGTGAATATTGACACTCGTGGCAGTGTGAGACGCCGATAAAATGCAAACAGGATCTCTGCTCGTGTGAAGTTTAAGTTAAGGGAGGGTGTGCTGAAGAAACATAATGTCTGTAACTGTCTAAACATTGTGCCACATTAGAGTTATTTTTGGCCTTAATATGTTTTAGTGTAATGACTGTCTCGCTCGTCTGGTCGCGGATACCAGTCCCGGGACACTGAGTGCAGGCCACGCCCGCTCCTGATTCCCCACACCGTTCCGGGTCTACGTCCCCGCTCTGCCGTTGTCTGAGTCGGTGCGAGTTGTGTGTCACGTCTGCACAGAGGACAGCGTTTTCAAGTCTTGTCCTTGTCCCGTTGCCCGAGTCGGTGTTATTCGGGTGTCTATGTTAATGGCTCGTTATCAGAGTCCTGCCCGCGTTCCCTCCATCCCGCTACGCCGTGTGCATTCCTGCGGTGTGGCTGCACGGTAGAGCGGACTCTGTTGAGGACTATGTTTTGTCTGGGTTTCTTTTCCAGGTTGGTTGTTTCCCCTCACGGCCATGTGTCTGTCTTTCCCACTTCCCGTCTCCAAGTATGTCTGATTTCAGTTTGATGATTGCTCACAGGTCCCCTGCTCCCTTGATCAGTCTTATTTCTAAATGAAACCAAACTGGAAACACACCTACGCTTGGATTCTAACCTCTCTGTCATGTATCTTTGTCCCTGTGTGTGTTCGTGTTGTGCCACAGTGTGACATGATCAAAGTATACAAGATTCTAACGGGTTCACTGCAATTACTGCTTGAAACATTTATTCAAATTGAAGAATCTTTGGCCATAGGCTGACAAGATTCTAGCTATTCTAATTGCCCATGCAAGCTTGATGGTCCAGATCGCCTCTATGACAGTGAGTGCCAATATTTTTTTTTTTTATTAATTCAAGACAGACACCCCAGTCTGCCTTGCAGTGATATATATATATGGAGCCATTTTATGTATTTATTTTGTATTTATAAGATGGAACAGTTTATATTTATATTTAGTATTTTTTTTGCAGGATAAAGTGAAGTATGTTTGATGAATCTGTTATTTCAGATGCTTCAGATGAGTGAATGATAAGAAAGTGTTCATAATAAATCTTCAGGACTGTTGGAAACCAGAAGCGTTGTCTAACCTAAGGTGGTGGAGAGAAGCCAAGAGTGAGAAATGCTGCCATCACAGCAAAAGCTGGTTTGGAGAGATGCAAATCTTCAATGTGTTGCCTTGATTGCTGTTTTTTGTTGTTGTTTATTACCATTATTACCATTGTACCTTGTCTGTACAGCTGGCATGATCACAATCCTGATATTTTAAATGTATGTGTGTGTGTGTGTGTCTGTGTGTGTGTGTGTGTGTGTATCTCTTCTAGGTGTAGTGCACCACTAACCGTCATCAGTGCAGTCAGAAAAACTTACTTGAATTTCAGGCTCTCCCATCTATTTTGCATTCGCCATTTGTCACACATGGGTCTGGAAGGCGGTGGAGGCTTAATGGATCCTGTTTTGCTGGAGCAAACAGAAATTTCACAAGAACGCATGAGCGTGATCGTGGGGCGGTAGTGTTGAATGTGGTTGTGGCCTGGTGGGTAAGACACTCGCCTATTAACCAGAAGACCTAGGATCAATCATCACCTAATACCATTGTGTCCCTGAGCAAGATGCTTAACTCTGAGTGTCTCAAGGGGGACTGTCCCTTATAAATGGCGTAAATGTAAATGTAAATGAATGTCTTCGACTGCAGGTTGTGAGAAGACCTACCGCTGCAGGTAGTAGGAGAAGCAGTAGAAGAAAATGATCAACAGCATGAGCAGAGTTATCCTAATGCACCATGCTGTGGAGAGAAAAAAAAAGACAACGTCCTTTTATTTCAGTATCTTCCTGCTGACAGACTTTCACACACGAGTAGAAACCACTGTTCACCCTAGGCTCACCCTACTCAGACCGGAACACATACACTTTTAACACATGAGATGTGCACAGACTCTAACTATGCACACACCCCAGGCTGCTTTGCAGCGATAAGACCCCCCGGCCTTATCCACCCATTATGCTTTGTCATTATCTCACTAAGACCCCCGCTCCCAGATGCGAGTCGCATGAGAACGCACAGGATTGTTCTAGAAGGGGCAGCCATGGTAAACACAGCCTGGGCGCCCTATCCTCATCAAAAAACATGCCAGGCTTGAGACAGCTGAGGCTGTTTTATAAAGGTCGCGACCGCATCGCCCACTGTGGTGTTATTAGTGATGGTATGGTCCTTATGACCGTGATATAGTGGTGAACACTGGTATGGTCCCCTAACAATCACTGCTTTGTACTTGGTGTGCGTACCGATAAATAAAATCACACCCTGTTACACATCCACTGAAGCCTTTAGGGTGGTACTGTGTATAGCAGGGGATGTTCAATAAACTATACATCTCTCATCAGAATGTATAGATTATGGATACTTTTCACTTCTTTTCAGACTTTAAACGTGTTTGTGTCGATGGAGCAACTTGACACCACAGCCTGAGACATGGCGGGGCCACATGCTGGTCACTAACCTTAGCGGGGCATGATAGAGCACAAAACAATCATATCCACTTCCTGTGACAACTTTACAGGAAGCTAACATCACCACAGCCCCTCCACGTGTGCTTACTTTTTGTTCCTGTTTGGCACATTTTCATACACGCCGCCGCCTTCTCATCCCTGAACTGCTCATGTTAACCTAGAAGAAAAGAGGAAAAGCACACAGTGAAAAAGGAGCCGAACAAGGGCTAAGTCGTTCGGAGGGAAAGTCATACTGTGATACTGTGAGGTCAATACTGTGATATGTAATATAATAAATAAATGCTATTGATATTGCTGAATTAAATAGTTCTCAACTCAAACATACATCGTATACATTATATACAAAATTACTGAAAACTTTTCTGAATAATATAGTTCACTTAAAATCGACATTCATCCTCACCGGCCCTTCGCTGCACACTGGAAAGTCATGTGACCATAAATGCCACAATCCCTGAACTATGGAAGAACTCAGGAATCAACTTTTAACAATCCTCAGACAGTCAGGCAATCGTGCACCCTGGAATTGCTCAGGTGCAGACTGAACCAAAAATAAGCCCTTTTTTTTTATGAAAGCGGTATAGTGACAGAGAACTGTGGAAACTGATATTGCATAAGACAGAATTGCTAACACTGCCTTATCTGCAGTGACCAAATAGACCCTGACTCAAAAACCACACAACTGGTTGCACAATGAGCAGGACGTCAAAAATGAGTGTGGCTTTTTCCCCTGAAAGCATTGCATCACGCCCTCACGATGCATCACACAGTTCAGGTAATCTTCTCCATTAGGCTGTGCTTTAGACGGATCAGCATACAGATTGTGGATTATTTCAGATTATGACGTTACTAATGTGACCCTGAGAGGCCAATGGAAGCAGAGGATGAAAACGACGGATGAGTCCCCTTTGATCTTTGATCTGTTACCACAAGAGTCTGAGAGACTTGCATGTAATGATCAGCCTAAAGAATCAAGGGAAGCTATGCACTGAAATGTACATCTGTCACTTCCACCATTCGGCTGCCCATTCGGGTCCCAGGGGGCCTGTGGCCACTTTTGGACTGTACATACATGTAGTGACAGTGTCATCACGACCTGGAAGCGTCAGAAGACTGGGTCAACACTTAAAAAAAAACCCTGGCAGCCATCTTGGGTGTTGCCCGCTCTTTGAAGAATTATCTTTCGTTGGCGCTTGCCTTTTTTGAATATCGATTGATTTCTGGATCCACAAACCTTGGCCTGTTTGCTGATGTTTTGCCCCACACCATACACAAGACAGCCGTATTCCTGTTCTCTCCTACCCCAGTAACGCAAAGCACATCTCCCATGAAATATTTGCTCACGGTGTAAAAAGTAGATTGTTTCTTCATTCTACAAGATTTAAAACCGCAGAAAAGTAACCCAAGCAGGTCACGATGTAGGTCGATGTTGGTCACGATGGCCGAGCGGTCTGAGGCGCTGCGTTGAGGTCGCAGCTTCTCCTGGAGGCGTGAGTTCGGATCCCACAAGCAAAGGACACATTTCACCGTGTACTGTGCAGAGTATCACAATAACTTAACTTTCACTTTTCAAGTAATTTTGCCAGATTGTCCAAAAATGGCCCAAAACACACACAAACGTATTTCATAAGTATTTAACCGCAGACATTAATAAATGGAATTACACATTCCGTAGGTGATCTTACAGAATTCGTACTCATCAGTAGTTAAATGAATGTTCCCCCTCTTCACATGCTTCTAGCTCATGTATTCGCGGCATAAACCAGTCACTTTTCATAACTTGCATTCTAATCTGTTAATAGTTATTTGTTAATTTCTACATATTATTACATAAATTACATAAATAATTTGTTATAGTTAGATATTTTGTTAAAGTTAAAATTGGTCTCGAGGTAAATTAAGTTCTTCTTATCTTCTCTTAATACCTGTTATTGACAGGACACAGTGGACACAGTGTGAAATTTCTGACTTTTTTTTGGAAGTCCAGGTCCATGTTCCATGTTTGTCTAACGTACTTGGGCGCATGTGTGTTCATGCGTATAAATGCATCCTGATGTGTCATGTCTGTGTCCGGTCATTGATGTTTTAACACTGTTCTGTACCACTGCTTCACTGGGCGTACTTCTGTGTATTTTAGATTTCTTATTTTGCTAGTCACTCACTTCTGTCCTTTTTTGTAACTTTTTAACTGTGCGTCCGGTAAAAACGCAGTCGATTTTTTTTAGTAACATTATACCAAAATTCCCAATCCATTCAAGCAGGATGCAATGGTACAGTTAGGAAGTGCATCCTCTGGATTTCAGACACCAGGAAAAGGAGTGGAGTGATCTGAAAGCTCAGCTAGGAACACACCCTACATACATGGGGAAAAAAATTAAAATATCTTGGCACACACAGAGTATATTAATCGGCCCCGACACCCACTTATCTTCATGCATCAACACTATCTGACCAAAAAGGTTAACAAGCGGAAATGCAATGAAACCAACTTCAAACCATTTCCTGTCTGTGGAAGTAACTGCCACAGCAGGGGATTTTTCTGATCTCAAGAGCTTCCATTGGATCTTTCAATTTAATTCATATTATTAAGAGTTTAAGTGTTCACTGTCCAAAACTGGCTACAGTCTGTGTTTATTGTGTTAACCTGTGAACTATGTACTTCTTCTTTAGCTATTTACACAACTACAATTTGCAAGAAGACAAAGGAAAGTACTTATAGGAAAAGTATATATATACATATATATATATTTATTTATTTTTTAAAGCTTGTGATAAACGTGAGTGTCAAGCGCATGAGTGTCAAGAAAAAATGGGACCCTGGGTGAAGACCGTGCATGCACACATACCTGTACTTTAAAGGTTTAAATAGACAATGTCACTGGACCTTAACCTAAACCCTTGGCCTCATTAACTGATTTACAGAGTAATACACTGAGACAGTGATTGCTCTCACAATGAGGCAAACATTTTTATTTTCTCCACCACCTTCAACAGACAGAAACTATTCAATACAATGCCGTACAAGTTGTGACTGTTTCAATACATCATACTTCATACAATACAATCATGCAGGTTGTTATTACTCCTTTCTTCCCAACGAAGTCACATTTTATGACAAGCCCTATATCATGGTACCTATATAAACAACACTGAGAAGGCGGGGCTGTCGTAAATCATGCCTCTCACCTTTTTTCCAGTTTTGTTTTCTGTCCTAATAAAGCACATCTGAAATATACAAATAAGCCATACATGTGTCTGAATCGGAAATTTAAGAAAAGCATGGCATTTAACAAAAAAAAAGAAAGCAATAGTAATAACACTGCGTCCACAAATGTCCATAAATAGCCATCATGGACAAACAAAGTTAATGTTCAAAAATGAAAACAATGTGTTGAAACTGGTCACAGTATCAAAGCAGGACATTCATGACTCAACTTCTGGAGAAGAATATTATAGATCATTTAAACCTAGGCAAGAATAGCGGTCTATTGTCAACATTTTGTCATATTCTTAATGGCCTACAGCATTTCATCTGTAGTGAGATTAATTATTATACATTTACAAAGTTAAAAGCACCTGGTAGAACAAGAAAAGCATGAAAATGGGTAATTATTAACACTGTATACAGTACAATGCAAAAGAGTTCCCAAAACATAAGGGATTATCTACAAGTGTAAATCAAATGTTGATATTTAAAAGGTGAAATATGTGATATATTCATTTACAATATATTACATATAAATATATTTATAATTCATATTTTACAATGTGTAATTACATTTGATTTCAGCAAAAAAAAAAAATGTTTCTATCTAGACATCTGCAGCAAGAATCAGGGGTTGGTCTTCGTAAAATACAAGCAAAAGTCTAGGATTAGGGGAAAATGTTGTTTTGCTGCTCAGAGAACAATAGGATAAGAGTCTCTTTATCTACACACATCATGTCCTTATTTCATAAAAATAAGGAAATTCAACATTAAACAGTTAAGGTAAATTCAATATTTGATTAATGTTTGTGTCACGCACAGTGTGATTAACATAGCCTGTAATATCCATTCTGGGCTAAATCCTATGCCGCTCAAAGCTTTCCTATTTTCAGTCAATTTTCTAGTCCTTTTCTTCTCAGCATCTCCTAGTCTACAAAGAACTCCAGGAGAAGACTGCTTGCTAAAAAGCAAAAGCTTGTGATAAATGTGCATATCGTTAGTGGTTCGGTCTCTGTGAATGCATGAGTGAGACCCGAGTCCAAGCCCCCTGACCTAAAGAATGGAAGGAGGGTGTCTTGAGTTCCCGGGCACGCCTGGTGACAAAGGAGAACACCAATGATGCCAGGGCTTGGACAGCATGGGTCCTATTTCGGCCGCAACCTGCCCCATCGCTGCCCTGGGTGTTCCTTGTGTGTGCCGATTCCTTTCTCCAGGCTCTGGTGTTGATATATATACACAATACCATTTGTATATTGTCGGCAACAATTTTTTTTTGTCACACACTCAGCTCATATGCTCTGTCTGCCTTCAACTGTCCCAATAATCCATTATCATGCCACACCACTAGGGGTGTTGAAATCAATATCATTATGTTGTGGATGATTCTGCATCGATGCACTGCAGAACATAATTAATTATATCATAATGATGTTGTTTGGTGATTTTCTGGCAGCTGTATAAAAAATGTAGTTAAAAAGTTGCGCCAGTAGAAACATATTTGAAAACCTAATGTGAAGGAATGTAAAAAGAAAAAAACTGATGGGATGCATCGATAATCGAGCAATTGATCCTTCTGATCATGAAACTAGTGAAGGTTCACACCTCTAACCACCACTGTGTATTTAAAGGTCCCATGACATGAAAATGTCACTTTGTGAGTGAAACTGTGAAAATGTCACTTTTTTAACATTAATACGAGTTCCCCTTGCCTGCCTATGGTCCTGCAGTGTCTAAAAATGGTGATAGGAGTGCTTTGGTCATTCTGCTTCGCCGTTCAGAAAGAGGCAGATCAGATAGTCGGATTTGGAATTTGTCCCCTTATGTAGTCATAAGGGGACAGGCTACCTCCTGTTTCTCACAATGACCTCCATGGCTTGCAAACGTGCGACTGTCTGAGCCAAACATTGTGGTTGGTGAATGGTGTTGATGACGACATTTCTGCCCGCTCACTTCTATAGGCCGCTCTCCTCCTCATTATCATTTAAAGCGACGCACACCAAAATGGCTTATCCTGGGAAAAACGTCAATTTGGGACTGGCTCAAAGTGCCTGTAATTCTGCACCATGGCTGAATTTCGCAAAAGAGACTTCAGATATAGTATTAATGGACCACTAGGACTATATAATAGCACTATATATAATTCTTGCGTGTGAAGGTATGAGCCAAGATGTCATTCTGCTGAAACCTGTGTTGCCTGTTTTGGGGCCTTGACGCCTAAGACTTTTGCACAGTACAAATGTATGCAATTTACCATAAGGATCAGTATTTCATAAGGTCAACAATGCATTTGAGCATTCATTCATAACACTTACAGGTAGTGTCAGCAATTTAAATCCAACGTGCTCTCAACAGTATGTGGTTAACAGTATGTGGTTTCCCTTCGGTTAAAACTGCGGTGCCAACGTACCAGTTCAAGATTTGCAGGCACTTAAATAACTCAAATTAAGCTCAGCTGCTCAGGGTGAAAAAAAACCTGGCAAATGCTGCATATTCATCACCTTTGAGTTGGACAGAGTCCTGTGATCGTATTACCGCACGAACCTTTTCCCATTTTCCTCCGTGCGCTTTCCATGATGCTGGCCATGAGAGAGCTCCATTGAAAGTGGGCTAACTAGCAACACATGCCTCCCCAAAGGGAAAGCAGGGTCCGCGCGGCCGTGCCTGCTCTTACAATGCCGGCCTATGTGGCGCAGACAGAGATGTCTGACAACTACAGACAACTCCACAGTGAGGTTACTGAGAGCCAGGTCCCCGAGACCACCGAGCTGCACTCACGGACGCTGCCGAAACGGCAGTCCAAAACTCACACGATGCCAAATGTTTTACACAGAGCGTTCGACGGAATGCATGAAGTGTGTAGAAGAAGAAGAAGAAAAAAAAAAACCCTGATGCAACAATACGACTGGACGGGGCAGCGTTCAGTCTCATAAAACCTACACAAACCTGTACTTATTCACTGCGGCCAGCGTCTGCAGTCTTTGCCGCATTACTGGGCAGTAAGTATTACTGCAAAAATACTACATGTTAGTTCAACATACTGGTACCTTTCAATGCCGAGGCTGCAGAGAAAATGATATTAACATACCGGAAAATGGCATTTATCCCGGAAGCATAAACTACTAATGCAAATGTGACATGTGGAATCTATAAATATATATAGTCCCAATATTTAACTGTTTATGGCCACTACATACAATGATCAGCTGCTGCCTGAGTGACGTTAAATCCGAAGAACACCTGTCACCAATTACAACTAAAACCAATATTTCTCTCATCCGGTTCAAATACAACGCTGGAAATAAATGGCAATAAATACTACTAAATATTATCCCGTCACCCTGTCTGAAAACAGGCAACTGCGTAATGTGCATTGCTCTGTAATAAACGCATTATTATTACGTTCTGTTCATAGCCACAGGGTTCGGCCATTGCAATCAATAGTTCAAAATCATTCAAGCAAGAAAAGTATGCATGCAAAATGAATTTTTTTTTTTTCTTCAGCAGTTCTGCAAATCAGTGTTCTAAAGAATGAGGGTATACACATCTGAGGAATTACATAGACCATCGGAGCACTGGAAGATGCCTAGTTTAATCAGATTGTAGCACCCTACTTTGTCACAAAACCTCATTAAATCTGTAATTACGCCACCACTTTATACTATTATCATTTCTGCATTTTGCTTTTTGCAAGAGTGGCTCATGTGGGAGTAATCGTGGAAGTCTAAAAAAAAAAGTGAAAGCCATTATTGATCCTATTCATTGTCATTGTCTAAAGGATCACAAATGATGATGACATTTCACCAAATGAAAAGACAAAATGGCAACTGCACAGAACTACTGTCATTCTATAGGTTTATGAAATCAGAATCATAGAGCATTTCATTATGAAACTTGCTCTTCAACATCTGGTATTAGTGCTACAGATGTGGTATAGATAGCGGTACAGATGTCTCCTTACCAAAAGAGTTGTGATTAGAGTTGTGATTCCTCTTGTAAGTCGCTTTGGACAAAAGCGTCTGCTAAATAAAGTAAAGTAAAGTAAAGTGATTATAACTTGTATTCTTGGCTCTGCCTAGTGTGTGTTGACCCCGTGGGACTCGATGCTTGGTCCTATTTTATTTTCCTCTTAGTTAGATTGTAAAAAAAAACAGTGGGTCCTTCCATTGTTTCACAAATTGCTCTCAAACTCTCAAATTTTTATGGTTGTGTTGTGAGATGTCTTAAAGTTTTATGGCTTTTAGGCAACTAGGCTTCTTACTGGGAACAGTTTAAGTACACCAACGCCATTTCAGTGCTTTCACAGGCAGACAGTGTTAAAAAATCTCAATTTTAGACTGGATTTAAAAGCCTTATTGATTGTCTACAAATCCTTAGCAAATTCCTACCTAACCACCCCCACCCCCACCCCCCTCAATGTCCCTTGGTCGTGGATAAAATGAAATTAGCGTGGTCCAGGGTGAAAATAAAGACAGCCTTGCTTCTACCGTGGTTGTTCCAAATCAGGCCTGCTTCTACCTTGGGCACTTTTAAATTCAGACTGAATTCTAAATCCAGACATCTTTTCTGCCCTGCTTTACACAGTCTGAGAGGGTCGGCTGATTTAATTGTACATTTTGTTCTAATTCTCATTTAGGCAGCAGCATGTGGCATTACAGTAACCGAAGAAATGATGTTGGATCCAGTCAGTCAAGAAAAAAAAAAATAACATGGATTAAATTGAATTAAAGGAGTTAAAATACCACAAATTTCATTTGTTGTTGTACATATATGCATGTGGTTTAATTAAAGACTAAATGAAGGCTTAATTTTCATTCTAGTTGTGCAAATTCTTAATCGAAAACCACAGGCTATTTGAAGCAATGACATTGAAGGTAATATGAGGGTCAGACATAGACTGGCCATGTCTTCCTGTCCAACTGCAACCAGTCCTGGTAGAATTTGAGCCATCCTACATGAAAACCTAATATAATAACTCTGTACTGGAATTACACCATTTGAACTCCTTTACAGTGTGTGATAACCTCTGGGCGGACCCGCTTCTGCTGGACTGGGAGGCCCGGGGAGCACAGAGGGCTTGTCGGTTTCCAGTCAAGGATATTCTGGGACCTGATCAAGGACTTCCTAAGGGAACCACCCTGTTTACACACCCCCTCACAGCGTAGCGGTCGCTTGCCTTGGCCTTTTCACATTTCATTGTGATGCAACGTAGAAGCACGGTGTTTTCCTTGATCACTCACTCCCTATAGATGCCACAAGTGTCAACCGATGCACTTTGTCGGCGGCTGAGAACAAGCTGTTGTGCAATTAGGCCTCGTTCCAAAGACATTATCGTGTTTCACTGTGCTATTTTGAGAAATCACGTATGCATCGCATTTTCTTAAATAACCTGGTCAGGTTACTCGATTACTGATTAAGTGCATTCGTGGATAAAGCTGACATTAAAACAATGTGAACTCTGTATGCGAATGAAAATAAATGTATTTCAAATAAATGTATTTCAGACATGCATTCTATATTGCTCTTGTGTCTCTCGTTGTGTTGCGGCAGTCATTACATAAGCACATTTTTTTCCAAACATAACCCCCTATGCAGACTCTCACGAAAGGCCGAAGGAAAGTGGAAGTATCTTTCCTCATAACTAATCTTACCCAAGCCCCAGGCATGAACTCTTAGCACTCAAAATACAACCAACCGCATCCCCGACTCTTCCAGAGACGGTGCAAGGGAAACCAAAACGAAAAATACAGATACTTCGGAAAAATCAGATTGTGATTCAAATGTGAAGACAAATATCAATTCAGTGAAGCTGTGGAATAACTCAGGGAATCAGTACTAGACAGCATTTTCAATGGCTGACGTGATCTGATCAGTGATTTGAACCCGTTTGTAATTTGGAGTTCAATGAACAGCTTGAGTTGATCACAAGCAATATGCTAATGAGCATAACACTCTGTACGATCGCTGCGAACCATGGCTTTTGCTGTAGCAGGCAATTGAGCATATGCGAGGAAAATCCTACTTCATTTACGGCATTTATCAGACTTGAGGTATTTATCCAGAGCGACTCACAATCAGTGTTTACAGGGACAGGTCCCTCAGGAGCAACTCAGGGTTAAGTGTCTTCCCCGGGTACACAATGGTAGTAAGTGGGGTTTGTACCTGTGTCTTCTGCATAATAGGAGAGTGTTGGACCTGGACCTGTTTAATCAAATCTAAAGGGCCTTCTACAAAGGGAGAGTTCTGGGGAGTAAAAAATGGACAAATACATACATGTGTGAGACACCAGAACCAGATTTCCGGATTCCGGATAAACCAACCTTTAGCAATATGTATTACTGGCTAAAAATAGGCAAATACATTTAAGTTATTGGTAATTAAAACGTAGCAATAAGTCATTTTAGACGTATGTAATATTTAACATATAGAACCTTGCTTTTTACTGATGTATTAAGATTTTGCTCAAATTAACCTTTTTTTTTGGGGGGGGGGGGGGGGGGGGTTTATATTTACAGACCTCATGCAGAACCTCTCCATTTTGAATCACATGCTCCGGGCCGCATTGCATGAATGTTGCCTGGGGTTCAGTGGCCACAGCATACAAAATGCACGGCATTATGCAGCAGATAATGTCCTCTGTTTATGATCACTTTTTACGACTTCTCATGCAGTGCCTAGGAAGCAGGCAATGAGGAGGAAATCTGAGATTCACTGATCACATGACCCCTCCACATATCATGTCATATTAGCCTTAAAGTTGGTTAGCTTTTCTCCCTTGGCACACAAAAGAGATCGAAGTGCGTATATATACGTCAGCATGGAGTATTGTTATTACTGAAGTTATTACTGTCCCCTTAATGATTAATATTTTTGAAGATAAATAAATTCCAAAACAATGTCGTATTAATTTACAGCCTTCATGAAATGGGGGGGGGGGGGGGATTCAAAGGACAAAGGCCTTTCACATTGGATGGCACCCCGGTTGATAGCACACGGACTGTTTGGAGAAATCCGTAGCTATCGTGCGACCATAAACACAAACATTTGCTTCCAGATTAGTGATCCTAACAGTTCGTATGTCAAACTGCAAAGCCACGGCAAGAACAGAAACCTGCCCGACAACGTACATTTACAGCGTTTACCAGACGCCCTTATCCGAGCGCCATTACGAGCATTAGTTACTGGGACGGTCCCCCCCTGGAGACACTCAGGGTTAAGTGTCTTGCTCAGGGACACAATATGGTAGTAAGTGGGGTTCGAACCGGCGACTTTGTGGTCTCCTGGATCGTTTAAAGGCTGCTCAAGAATGTTCCTCCAGGAAAATGGATTTTCTAGCAGAGGTACACTTTCTAGGGCCACACAGTATAAGAAGATATATATATTTTTTTAAATGTAAAAGAGAACAATTTACCGTATTTTAATGCTTATGTTACCTCAGCTCGTTTAAGAGCCATGATGCATCACCCGCCAGTGTGTTCTTGCCCTGTATCTATTGCACCGCCGTGCCGCCTCGGGGGGCATCTTTATCTGCCCGGCCGTGGAAAAGAAGCCAGTTCGGTCACACTTTGTTTGAGCAGGTGTAAATTCGGTGATTTTCACACCGGAAGCCTCGTGCGTTTGTAGAGTTCGAGATTATTGGAGATTTCCAGCTGCTGCGGGCGGCTTCTGGACACACATGGACGGACAGGAACTACACACAAACCCAGAATGTAAGGTGAGGAAGTGCTTGGTCACCTACTACTCTGACACACACACACACACACACACACACCTATCTACACTTTCATGAGTTCAAAGACCTATCAAGCACCTAAAAACTGCGCTTGAGGGAGTAAACGTTCACAGGTTTAGAATCATTTAGAAATGTTCTCGTTTTTTGGGGGGTCAAATGGGTCGAAGCTCCAGTCCAGACATTGTTCATATTGTAATCGACTCCCTGGAAATGTCTGTGAACGGTGGTATGACGGCATGGACGTAACGATGAACCACCTCAGCACCGCGTTAACCCAAGTCCGTGACTTTAAAAGCTACGATGAGTATAAAAAAAAACACCTTTCAATAATTTTAACAAGGCACGAAACGACTGATCGATTGATTAAAGCAGCAATAAAACGGGCCAAATTCACACCGATGCAAGTATCCAGAGCATCAGCAGATGCGGGCCGGTCGGTGCGGCGCACGGGGGTCCGAATGACAGTTTTTATATCACACCGAGACCTCCAGCCCTCCGTCATCTCCGGCCGCGGTGACTGACAGGCAGGGGATGAAACGCCGCGGAGCGCGAAGGAAGACCGCGCCTGTCGTTTCCATCTGCGGCGTGGCGGCAACGCGAAGCGGGATAGCGGGATAGCGGCGCTCTTACCGACGCCGGCGGTGCTGGTTCCCCCGTGAAGCGGCGTTCGAGGCGCTGATATGAAATGAGGGGTCGGGATCCGGCGAGTGGGAGGCGTCCCTTTTTCTCTCCGCCGGATTCCGCGAAGGACCGGCGACGAGACCCCTCCTCCTCCTCCCGCCGCCGACCCGGTGCCCGGCGGCTCCTCGCAGGCGCCCGCAGCCCGTCCCGGGCGTCCCCGCCACCTCCCCGGCCGGCGAACGGCGTCCGGCTCCGCGGTGCGCAGGAATGTGGCGGATCGGCGCGGCTCGGCTCGGCTCGGCTCGGCGCCCGAAGCCCCGCTGGCCGGAGGGCGCCGACGCGCATGCGCGGGGCGAGGTGCGAAGTAACTAGGTCCACATCACGAAAATAAAAAAGGGACTTATATGGAACGTTTCTGCCAGTGTTGCCAGTTTCACTTCTTTCTTCATTTAGCCGTCTTTACGGAAAATTGTGTCCAGTGAATTCTGATACCTGGGTAGCGTCCACACTGGCCTTTGGTCAGAGAGGAACCCTGGACGAAGGGTTCGGTGGGTGGGCGGCATTTCCTGTAATTGTAGGCCTCAAAATCGAGGACATAAAGGTAGAGGAACCTGAACAGGGTTGTCAAAGGCGCGTAGCGCTGAAAGGCGCTATTGTCTGAGTGTCTGTATAATGATTGCAACAATGTGCGTCGTTTGTTCTTGGCTTGGCCCGAATAAATGCATTAGAACCGTGTTTCGCCAAATATTAGCACAGTTAACGCGGTTTTTCTTGCTCAGCCGCACAGCAGGAAAACTCAGGCTTGTTAATGTGGGCAAAAGATGGCATCAATTAATATGAATGCAAAACGCTAGATTATATTAGATTAGACTATGTGGCATCATGTAACCGTGTGTGTTGTGGTCGTCTGTATGGTGGAGTTCAACCACACTGACCACTTGGCTTCTGCCCCCTCATCTTGTGGACCAACAAAAGTCCAGTTCGATTTTTGTGTCTAGCGCTTTTGTTTTTTTTAGTCGCATTGTTCTTTTACAAATGCGTTACAAATGATACAAATGCGTTCGCTCACAAATGCGGCCTGCCGGAGCCCATCCCAGGACACGGGACTCTGGGCAGGGACTCACCCAGCCAACCACAGGGTGCATACACACACACACATACACACACACACCATTAACTCACACCTATGGACAATTCAGAGTCACTAATTCAACCAGTGTACATGCCTCTGGACGGCAGGAGCTTCGAATACACAATCTCGGAAGCGTAAAGCCAAGTTGAGAAATACAGTATAAACAAATCATTGTGCAAGGGTTCAGCAAATTGAGGTCTGAGCAAATATGGCCAGTCCGCTCCCCCCGGGAATCACTGCAATAATAAGCCGAATGACCAGCACGCAGCGGCATGCCGAGTGCTGGGTTCCCAGCAGAGTGCAGTGGCCTAACTGCAAGGGGCAACCCGTCCTCCCCTTCCGAAACTGAAACAAGCTCCCCGCTGTGTGTGAATCCCCTTCACTGGTGGCCGCGCGCAGCTGCAAACGCGCCCTCCCCGGAGAGTCCAGCGGCCGCAGTCCCGCCTGCGCCGTTCACTTGCGATTCCAGATTATTATCAGCTCGGAATCACCGCGGTCAGCGTGTTGTAATCGCACCGTCCGTGGGGCTATAGCATCTGCGCATCTGTTGACACAGGGAGGCGGCCCGTCGGAGTGTCGCTGGGGTCGTTTTGTTGTGTCTGAACGGTGTACCTTGCGTGCAGCGACCTTTTAATAATCAGATGCGCCCCTGATTGGCGTTTGCAAATGTTGTTTTGTCTGCCGGGGCAAATCCTGGTCTCTTCTATTACAAGGCGTCCTTTATACAAGTCAGCAGGTGCATCAGGGCTCCAGGCACCGCATGTGGTGAGTTATTGTTGAGGAAATTGGATGTTTCTGTGCCACACCACACCAATCTGTCATTTTGGAACCTCTGACACTTACAACAGAGGTCTGGCAAATTAATGAAATGTCTTCTGGATTTTTATATATATATATATATATATATATATGGCTGTCATGGCTGCCCACTGCTCACTCAGGGTGATGGGTTAAATGCAGAGGACAAATTTCACTGTGTGCACCATGTGCTGTGCTGCTGTGTATCACATGTGACAATCACTTCACACTAACCAAACCGACAGGGCTCATTTAACACATTTAACACATCTTTTCATGAACAGTCCATAATCTGAAAGCTGTGATTTTAGTACATTGACATTTTACAATTACAGCATTTATCCAGAGCGACTTACAATCAGCAATAACAGGGACAGTCCCTTTCTCAGTGTCTTGCTCAAGGACAAAATTTACATTTACATTTACAGCATTTATCAGACGCCCTTATCCAGAGCGACTTACAATCAGTAGTTACAGGGACAGTCTCCCTGGAGCAACTTAGGGTTAAGTGTCTTGCTCAGGGACACAAGAGTAGTATGTGGGATTTGAACCTGGGTCTCCTGGTTCATAGGCGAAAATGGTAGTAAGTGGGGTTTGAAACGGGGACTTTGTGGTCTTCTGGTTCACAGATGAGTGTGTTACCCACTAGGCTGCTACCACCCACATTTAGTAGTGTTGGAAAACTCCTGCAATCGTACGCTCTGGAGAGCTGAGCCCTCAAAACTTTTTAAACACACCAGAACTTTGACTGTGTGCACACACACTGTACTTACACGATAAATCATCCTTCTGTCCGGCAGCGTGTTTCTTGTTGTGTGTTATAAAGCTACATCAGCGGTTGAGCATCCACTCAAGACTATTAGAGCAGTCTCTGTGGTTGTGGCTGAGAAATGGGGAAACGGGTGAAACGGAAGCGCTTGCATGAGCTTTCTAGCGAACATCCTGCAACTGAAAAAAAAAATCGTTCTAATTTAGTACTCCTGCATTTTTTTATATCTAAAAAATACCACTGGACATGTGGCAAACAGCGCAGGGTGAAAGTGAAGTGATTGTCATTGTGAAGGACAGCAAGCACAGCACAAGTGAGCAGTGGGCAGCCATGACAGGCACCCGGTGGGGGCAGTGTGTGGGGACGGTGCTTCACTCAGTGGCACCTCAGTGCCACCCTGGCGGTACAGGATTCGGACCGGCAACCTTACGAATCCGGGTCCGTCTCCTTACCCGCTAGGCCATCACTGCCCCTGGGATGCACTTGCAAAGTTATCTGTGGCGCACCTCTGCCCCCTAGTGGCAAAACTCATACAAGCGCAGACCCAGAAACAAAGAGTCCATTCCTATCTGTCTTGAGTGTTAGTAATCTATGAGACGTTTGTTTCTTCTCTACTCGTTTTTATTGAGGTATTTTTCTTTAATCGTGGTATGGCTGGTTGAGGGTAGTGCAGAAATGATCATTTCTTCCTTTCAGTGCTGTCAGGGCTGTCATTTGTTGGAATCTGGGGTACACCATTCATTTAAGGTAATCTTCTCAATCCACAGGCCTTTCATCACTTACGTATCTGCTTCATTAATATGATTATTAAAGCTTATAGGTTCCACTCTCTGGTGGTCTGTCACATTCTGAGCTATGGCTTTCCTGTGCTCCTTTAACATGTGACACATGACACTGAAGCTCCCACCAGGCTCCTGACCATATGATGGCCTTGTTCTCGCTTCCCACGAGACCATTCCTTAGCCGAAAAATCCCTTGCAGCCGAGACTGCATAAAGAGTCGAATCACATGACTCTGCTGCAGTCACCTGACTTTCAATGAGTTTTAATCGTTTTCTTTGGAGTTGCTGGGATCCACGCTGTCAGATAAATTAACGCTGTTCTCATTCTTTTTCAACTCATCACATAAATCTGAAATAAAGAAGAAAAACATAATGTAATTTATATTAGTGATGTATGTATTTACACATATTAATGCATGTGATGTCTAAACAAGTTGTTGAATGGCATATAAAATGTATTTTTAATTTTTACCAGTAAAGGCTTTCTGACAAACATAACCTTATGGTCATGACAAAATGAAAAAAAAAATCAAAATGCAAATATGTAGGCACTGAGATGCTCATGCATGTCCTCGCTGAAATGAATGGTTAGAATTGCTAAGCAACATGTGGTCGCATCTTCGTTGTGTCACAGTTTTATCACATCAGTTATTATTATTATTGTTATTATTGTTAATTATTATTAACAGTTATTATTAGCTATGTCATTCTGAAACATGTACCTTTTTATTTTAGTTTAATTACAATTTTAACAATAATAACACAAAAAATGTCTAAGTTCTCTGCTTAATTTAAAAATGTACCTTGTGTAGCAGGTACTGGAATGTTGGCACACATTTAACACTCCCTACCCTGCTAATGCACTTGGTGTCTTTCTAATCTATCAAGAATTTAGACGACAAACTATCAAGAGAGTTCTTTCTGTGGTCTGATACAGGACCACTGGATAGAGTTTCACACTCTCAGGTTTACAGCAGCCAAATTTTCAATTGTCCTGCACAGTCTTCTATATTTACACATGCGCCGTATTTTCTGGGTGTTTTTGAAATCAGAAAATGACAAAAGAGATTCAAAGCAAGATTCTCAAGAGTTACAAAAATGGATAGCAAATATTTACAGAGTTGTCTACAAGGACTAATAAAGGTAAAAATTAATGTACTTACACTGAAAAAACGTTCTGTAAACCATTTGGTAACCACATTCTCGGTTTTTGCTCAAGTCAAAACTGTAATAGAACTGAAGCTCCTTCGGGCGCTGGCTGAAGGGAAGATGTAGCATGGTAGGGATAATCCTGTTTGACATTGGGCCTTCAGCCAAGGCCTGGTGCATCTGGTAAAGGCACCACTCGTCCTGCAAGAAGTCCGGCGTGATGAGCAGGACCCAGCAATGGCTGCTCCTCACCGCTTCGTAGAGCTCCGTAGAGACCGCGCCCCCGGGAGCGCAGTCCCGCGCCCGCAGGAAGCAGCGTAGGCCTCTGGATGGAGCTTCCAAGAAGGAGACCAGGCGCACGGCCTCAGCATCGTCCGCGGAGCTGTGGCACACGCACAGGTCATATTCCCGGCTCTCGCGAAAGGCACTGAGAAGAGCCGGATGCTTGTGTTCAGACGAGCCGTCTGAAGACCTACAGTCCACTGAAGACAGGCAGGCAGCCTCAGAGGAGCTGGAGGAGAGGGTTCCTGAAGAAAGCGTAGAGGAACATGGACCAGGGAAAGTAGAGGAGGTAGAGGCGGAAGCGCCGCTCTGACTGTGGTTTGGTGAGCTCCCAGTGGATGAGTAACTCTTTGGTTTCCCTAAGAGCTTACGAAACCAATCTAAACCGAGACAGATTTGGAAAATAGTTTTTTTTTCCCAGCAGCACTGTACTGTGTAAAGGTTTGAAATATAAAATCCTTATCTTGCATAAAAAAAGGTGCGAAAAACTTACGCACATTTATTAAATGTAATTATACATCTACATAAACAAGGCAAATAAATTGTAGCAGCTATAACATTACTGTGTTTCAAACGCTATTTCAAACACAGTAATGCACAAAACTAAATTTATTTTAAACTTCACTTACCATTCATGCTGTCAGCATCATTTCCATCTAGGCTTTTTCTTTCCCCGAAATAGCCCAGATGTGTTCGCAGTCATTTCATTGTTCCAGAGGACATCCCTCATTTCATGGACCGCGGTCTAAAATATCTGTACAATGTTGCAACAGATTACAGTAAAAGTCTCACCAAGCCTCCATGTGCCGACACAGTCAAATGACTTGCACGTCTGGCTAAATTTGAACACTGACAGTTCCACCGCATCTCCGGAGAGGTATAACATCACAGAAGCATTTCAGGCATAGCATTCCCTCTGTCTCCATCCCACCAAGAGCAAACAAGAGTTTAGTGCAGTAGGTTAAAAGAGAATCTGAAAAACTTGGAGGTGAGCAAAGTGAAAGGAAAGTCTTGACACGATATGGTAGTCACTCTCAAATTCAGGAAGTGGCCAAAGCAGAAGTGCTCATCTTCAATCAGGAAGGAAGCATTAGGTCACCTTGCATCATGACCCGAGGTGGAGGTCAAAGGGGGTATTCCACGTTAGTTGTAGCATATAAAAATGATTTCAGTTCAGACAGAACTGTGCAGAAACACCAACACACATTGTTGCTACAAATCCCAAGCAATTATGGCAGCGCAATAAAAACCCTAGATAAAACACTGATCAAATATTGTTTCACTTGATTGGAAAATGTCCTTATTTTGATGAGACAATGCCATGATGAGTGTAGAGAAAGTGACCGCTCTCCTGTTTCTGAGCAGCAATATAATATTTTTCTCCCTCTCTAGACTTTTGCTTGAGATCATTCATTAGTTTACAGGGTTGGGAGAGAGTGACCCCCAGTTCTTCTAGCTCATGTCTACATATCAAGGGAAAGTGAAGTTGATTGTCATTGTGATACACTGCAGCACAGCACACGGTGACAAAACGAAACACGTCCTCTGTATTTCACCATTACCCTTGGTGAGCAGTGGGCAGCCATGAAAGTCGCCCCCGGGAGCAGTGTGTGGGGATGGCTCCTTCATCAAGGGAACCTCAGGGGTTTGGGATCGGCAACCTTCCGATTACGGAACTGCTTCCATACATGCTAGGCCACCACTGACCCCAACGTGAATATTATTGAGACATTCACTTTTCAGTCATTATTATTTATGTTTTACACAGTAATGCAGTACTGTGCATGAGCATGAGACATTTCCCTGTTTTTTATTAATAAATGTTTTAAATATTTTTTTCATTCAGAGTGAATAGTGTGAAATGTACATGACTCCACTTGCCATACAGAACAAAAAAGCATCCATGCTGTGCTGATCACTACTGACCTGCTCTTGTTATCCTTAATATCAGTAATAAACAAGCCATAATACATTACAATTACACCTTTATGACAGATTATTAGTAGATTCCCCAGTTTGAACAACAAGGTAACAGTAAATGTCGACGTTTGACTTTTTCTTGTCTAGCCTGACAACTCCGTGTTCTCCAGTTCTTCACCAGTTATTTCTGCATTACACTTCCACGAGGTTACAAATCTCGCTGCCCTGTTAGGTTCCACAGAAGTGCATTAAGCCACTATTAGTTCGCAATCTGTTTTAAATAAGCATTTAAAATAATCGCTGATCTGCATTCGCTAAAGTTCAACCAATTGCAAACCTGAACTTGATACACGTGATCCGGACAGCGCGTGTCTGGCTCGTAGGCTGTGACGCTCTCGTCTCAGGCCCCGTGTGTACTTTTTCCTGATTGGTTCAAACAGGAACCAGTCTCCGCCCCCGGCGCGAGACGATTGGTCGGCGGGGAGAACCGGAGCGCTCCGATTGGTCGCATGCGTGTTTTCTAGTCCCGTTGTTATTTTTCTGTGCTGTTTTGTAGCCTTTGATAAAGACCACTCTGCCGGATAAAGGGACTTTAAACGAAGACGCCCTCCGTATTTACCGCGCGGCCAAGGTATTTTCAGCTGACACGCTATTATTTGAACACACGTTAGCACAGTGAAATGTCTTGCGAAAGAGATGCTGTCACTAGCCTAGCTAGCGTGCAGGTTGGGGAAACTCTTCGGAAATGCAATAAGTTGAGTTATTGGCGCATCGGACCGCTGACCGTGTCGGCTAATAATTTACAAAAAAAGAAAAACATGACCCAGTTCGTGCCTGTTCGTTTGGTTAAACAGCTGCTTTTTTAGGACTGTGCAGAGCTTGGGTTGAACCAGGCCCCACAGCTGGGCTATCGCTTCTACAAACGTGTCAGTGTCCTGTGTCGAGGGTTAGGAGGCATGTTAATAAGCCCGTTCTAGTTTAAATCGTACAAGGCAGATGTGTCAACATGTACACGGAGTAAATTGAGGTAAAAAAAAGAAAAGAAATTGAAGTGGGGGGCTATTTACGTGTCCTTACGTCGTTATTACACCATTGTAAAGGTTCTAATTTGGCTGTACCTTCCTGATTGTTACTGTTGTGACTTTCATTTACTGATGCCAGCTTCCCTGCGTCACCGCCAGTTTTAACCTGGTCAGCATGAATTGTCATTGTGATACACTGCAGCACAGCACACGGTGACTCAACGAAATGTGTCCTCTGCTTTTAACCATCACCCTTGGTGAGCAGTGGGTAGCTATGACAGGCACCCGGGGAGCAGTGTGATTTGAACCGGCAACCTTCTGAATCCGGATCTGCTTCCTTATCTGCTTACTTGTTGTTTACTTGTTTTATTGACCATTTGGAAAAAATACAGTACACCACTCCTCAAAAGTTCTCTTTTCACAGGAAAAAGTTGTTTGGTGTATTAGAAAGACATCATATGGTTCAGAACTTCAGGCCAGACGTTGTTTGCACTGGATTTGTCCGCTGATGATGTAATATCTGCACACAGCTAGAGAGGAACGTTATCAGTAACAATTAGAATTGAATTCCAGTGGAATCCTGTCTTTGTTAAGTCTGTAACTTTAAAAAACTTCATCAATTATTAGAACAAACTACTGATTAAAGAAGCAATACATCTGGGCAAATACAGTACGTGCATCACCTGACGTGGGTTCAACTACATCATTATTTTAAACTTTGTCTGATTAATTAAGCACTTTTCATGGGAAATAACAAGGTACTTTTCTGTCCGATTCCAGACTGAAGGACAGAATGGCGAGCGACTCCCCTCGCAGACCGAGCCGCTGTGCCGGAGGGGTTGTGGTCCGAGCACAGCCAGCCACGTAAGATCTGCAATCACCCAGAATTACAACCTTTAAACCTCAATAGATTTTCCTGAGTTTTTTTACTTACTCCTTTCAAAGTAAGTACGACAATTATGATAGCCGTCATCGTGAATCATACTTTTTTACACCAGCAAAAAGCATAAAATGGAACATTTTTAATTCTAGAAATTTTAAGGGGGATTTGTAATTACCGGTGAGAGAATGTAATGTGGATTTTTATGCCTTTCAGTGAACAGTCGTACATGGAGAGCGTTGTAACCTTCCTGCAGGATGTCGTCCCTCAGGTGAGCCAGTCAGCTCAATAATTCTGTGGTCTCATAATCAGTTCGTTTTCCACAGTTTATGCACAGTTTATAACACAGACCTATGCACCATGAAAATAAAGAAAACACATTGAATGAGAAGGTGTGTCCAAACTTTTGGCCTGTACTGTAAATGTGATGGTAGCCTAGTGGATAACACACTTGCCCACTTACTACCATTGTGTCCCTGAGCAAGACACTTAACCCTGGGTTTCTCTAGGGGGACTGTCCCTGTAACTACTTATTAGTAATCTGAAAAGTGCCGTTAGTGTATTGGAAAGTATTAACAGTAAATATATCAGTGCAAATTTTCTTTTTACAATGTGAGCCCTGTAATGGTTAGGTTGTGTTCTGGCTCTGGTGGAACAGTGCAGAAGCAGAATGGTTTGAATGCAGCAGGAGGCCATGCGGGAGCATCCCATGATGCTATTAGTGTGAATGGGCTCTTTCGCTGAGACAAATGCTCTCTGTCAACAGGTTGAATCCATCTGGCCAGTTTCAGTAAAGATTGCTGCAGAAATGTGCGTGGTATGGGTAGCCAAATGTATTATGTGACTGGATGAAAATACCTACAGCTGTAACTACAAAACTACAAGATTGTCACAGTTTGAGCCAAATGCTTTCTCTGTACTCGTCACAATGCCTCATATTTACCTTGAGATGGTAGTAATCGGTTGTTTGGGAAGGCTGCATTGTTGGTTATTTCATGTTTTTTTTAATAGTCTGTCTATACCTAAGAGACTTTATTATAGATTTACATTTACATTTACATTTACAGCATTTATCAGACGCCCTTATCCAGAGCGACTTACAATCAGTAGTTACAGGGACAGTCTCCCTGGAGCAACTCAGGGTTAAATGTCTTGCCCACTAGGCTACTACCACCTAGATAACATATAGTGCACTGTGGGCAGATATTAATGCTGTGCCTCTTTATTTTAAAGGCGTATACAGGTGCGCCCCAAACTGACGAGAAGGAGAAGATAGTTTGGGTGCGGTTCGAAAAAGCTGATATAAATGGTATGTTTGGGTCTTTTTTTAATTTTTATTATAATAAACAAATAGAATAGGTTGTAGTGGTACATTAGTGATCAATATTTGTATAACTGGTCTGATGTTCTATACATAATATTAAGGAACAAATAACCCATTGGAGCTTTGAAGTGTTGCATGAGAGTTTGCAGTTGCATGAAATGCATTTAATTGAATAATTTTTTTATTTGAATAATTTTTTTAATTGAATAATTGAATTTTTTTTTTACTTTGGGGCATTGATGGGGTAAGACCCAATTTAAATGTGCACCTTTCTATTCAGTTGTGTACATTTACTGCACGCTTGATTCCCGGTTTTAGTGTCTCAATTCTAAATCAGTAAGAATATGTGATTTGTGGGGCAGTGGTGGCCTAGCGGTTAAGGAAGCGGTCCTGTAATCAGAAGGTTGCCGGTTCGAATCCCGAACCGCCAAGGTGCTGCTGAGGTGCCACTGAGCAAAGTACCGTCCCCACACACTGCTTCCCAAGCGCCTGTCATGGCTGCCCACTGCTCACCAAGGGTGATGGGTTAAATGCAGAGGACAAATTTCACTGTGTGAACCGTGTGCTGTGCTACTGTGTATCACAAGTGACAATCAATTTACCACTGTGATTGATTTGAGTTCGCTCTGTGGACAGATGTAGCCCGTTCACCGGAGTTCCTCGAGATGCACGGCAATGGAAATGACCCTCCTCTGTGCTTGATGATCGGGTACTCAGACGGGATGCAGATCTGGAGTGTGTCTGTGAGTACCCGCTTACCTATCGTGTGTCTGTGTGTCTCTGTGTGTAGTATAAACAGCCAGATGGATCAAAATTATATTTTCCAGCCACAGTTTACAGAGGAGCATACCACCTACTACCACCTTTAAGATGCAGTTGAAAACCCACTTGTTCAAAAAGTATTTCAGACGAATCTAACACTTACACACGCACATGCACACACACTGCACAAAATAAAAAAAATATATCAATACATTAGTAGCCTAGTGGGTAACACACTTGCCTGTGAACCAGGAGACCCAGGTTCAAATCCCACTTATTACCATTGTGTGCCTGATCGAGACACTTAACCCTAAATTGCTCCAGGGAGACTGTCCCCTATAAATGCTGATTGAAAGCTGCTCTGGATAAGGGTGTCTGATAAATGCTGCAAATGTAATGATCTTTTTGAAACATTTCGAGCAGTTTTAGGGCCCTGTGATTACCACAATGTGGAAACTGCAGAAGGAATTTATACAGGCAGAATCCAACAAAACAAAAACGGAATAAAATGCGGAATTGTGTTGCCACTGTAGCCCACTACACGTGCTTCCACTTGAGGTGGGATTTTTGCACACACCAACGCAATGTAAACGTGCGGTCAGCTATGGCGAAGAGACTGTCAGTGCTGAATTCGGACCACTTGCCTGATCGGTTCCATGCAGGCGTGCGCATACGCAACGTGTTCTCAGAAAATTACGGAATTCGACTCTTAGTGCTGAGTTTAGAGCAGAATAATACCAAAACAATTTTTTATGAATCGGACGAACAACTCTTTTGTAAATCATGTGATGACCACTTACAGTCAATAACTCAGATCAGAAACAGAAAAGAAGCAAAACGCTCACGCCAGCAAACTCTTGGTCATGTAAACAAGTCAGCTGATTTTATTATCATGGTTCTAGTTTATTATGCAAGTGGGCACAAACTTTTTTGTATTCCAGGTCGCCCCAATGTTCATTTATTTGCTTGTTGTTTTTTTTTATGTTGAGGTCAAACATGAAGCACTTTTATTTAACAAAAGGGAGAATATGTAGTATTGTGAAATAGGTCTTTGAAATGCACATATAATTTACATGCAAATGGTTTACAAAAGCAAAAAGTAAATGCCCAAGCATTTTGTTGAACAGTGATAAAATATGATTTGTCATATTACCGGATATTTTTCCCCACTCACGCCATTATGACATAGTTTTTAGGTGAATAAACATGTTTATAACAGAACACATGGAATTCATAAGAATTAAAGTGGAAAAAATAAAACAGATTTCACAGGGCCTTACGGGTGAGTGAATCGAGGATGAGAATTTGCTATGCAGTTTCATTTTATATCCTCTAGATGTCACCATAGACACAGATTTGTCTTTTTAAAGTTCCCTGGTCCTGCCACTAAGTGCTCAGTAGTTCCTAATGCATCAGTATAGGCACCATAGAATTTTAAAGTTACTGGTGTCTCTCAGGTTTTGCACAGGATTGTATGAAATACAATCATAATATCAGTTTATACAGATCGTTAAATACCCCTGTTGAATTTCATGCTGTACATTCATTTCTGCTCTTACTTGAGTCTATTTGTTCTTTGTTGTATTGTATTGTATTTCAGGCCAAACCCACGGTTGGCTGCATATGTATATAAAATCAAGATGTTTGTGCAATAAATGATTATTTCTGTTCTGTAACTTGAGTGTTAAGAGTTGGTGTAAAGTATTATGATATTAGTGAAATTACAATTTATTAAATTCTGTCGACATGGCGAAAGTTAAATAGTAATTATCTGGATCGTTTTATGGTAATTTGGGGAAATGGTGTTTTTTTTGTCTGTACAGTTTCAGCGTGAGTCCCAGGTCTTTGCACAGACAGAGATTAACACACAGTAGTTTTATCACGGCATGAGCTGACATAAATAAAATAAAAAGCAACAGAGAGCAAAGCTGGATGGAGGGGAAAAAAGCAATTTTGCATATTGCTGTGATAAATGGCAATGTAATGGCGGAAATGTTGTTGATGGATGTCATGTAGATCCCGGTAAGGCGAGGAAGGCTGCTCCGGTAATGACAGTGGCATTAATGTAAACCTCACAATCCAGAAAATTCCATTATTGCTCTGTTCCATTTGTCAGCGGGGGATTTCAGGCGTCCCGTTCTCTCCAAACCTGCTGGGTTTTATACCATTAATCTCCCGCTCGGCCGCTTTCAAAGTCTGTCCCGACCACTTTTAATAAAAACATTATTCTGATCCGTCACTCTGAAAAGGCTACTAATTGAGCAAAAGAGCGATCATCCTCGGACGTGCTTATCTACTTAAGACACGTGGATTAGGGCCTGTAATGTGATAATGCCCGTTCACTGTAATTTAACACACGGGGTGGGGGAGAATGTCAAAGAGGGATGAGCGCTTTAAAACAAAAGCTGCGGAAATACAGAGCCATTAAACCTGACATTACCGTAGGTCAGGGCCCGTACGAGTGGAGGACCATTTGACTGAACCCAAAACGTCCAACTGTCTCTTACGTTCAAATGTAAGCAGGAGAGATTTCTGCAAATTGTTGGTAACATGAGTAGAAGGCGTCATACTTGCGCGATAATACTTTCAAGACATTTGTTCGGCGCTTGGTAGTTTTTATTCCTGCGGTTTTGGCTCTTGACTTCTTTCTCCCCACCGCTGTATTCACATGAAGTTTGTTCCACCCAGTTGGAATCGATTATTTTTCCTTGCAGTGTGAACAAATCTCTTTTTGTCCTGGGCTGTATTGTTTTTTTTTTTTTTTTTTTGCTTCTATCCTTCCTCCCATGCGTGCACACACACACACAAACACACACACAAGCTGAGAATTATTCCAATTGATCATATGACCTCTCCAGACATTGAGGCCTGCAGTAATTGGAAGCAGGTCTGTACTGATGAGTTAATGAGACCTTTTTTAAATGGGTGACCCCACCGCGTGTGGAGCCAGTTTCCACACACAGCGGATGCTGAACTTGTTGTTGGTATGGGGGGGTGCAACAGAGGTAGCGATAATGTCATTGGTCCATGAACATGTGAGCATCACTGACCCTGGGGGCAATGACCCTTAATAATTGCAAAAAAAAAAAAACACTGTACATGCACTTGTTTGGTTTAAAATATTTGGTCTAAAAAAAGTGTTAAATCAGCACGTTGTTTCCATTGTGCCATTACTGACCTGCTGATGCATGCGCAGCGAGCATTGACCAGACATGTGACTAACATGCAAGATGTTTGCAATGCGTTGCATAATTTTCTATGCAATAAACATGTTTAATCATGTTGGTTTTTTTTTTGCCAATTGCATTCAAGTATCCCGAGTGTCATTTTGAGTGTCATTTTCCAGCGACACGGATTCCACATGCCGGTGAACACAGATAACACCGGGCTCCATGTCTCATGTGTGGCCGGAATGGGTTTATCTTCAAGTGTGCAATGTTTGGCTTTTGATTTCAGAGAGCCCCTTTAACAAGCCACTTCTTAACCGCCACAGCCTAAACAACGTCCAAGCAAACACACTTTCATGTCGGCGAATGCTAGAAAGGCCGTCTCTGTCTCTGATGCAGAAACAAAGATCCTCATCATTCACGCTCGGGCGTGCTTGGTTGGCTACTTCAGACTAAACCGATGCTCTTTTCTGGTTGTTTCAGGGGACACAGTTGCGGAGCCAATGGCACCACACTGTCACTGATTGCATAAATGTCGCAGGTTACACCCTAAGTGCCCCCAACCTCCTATTCTCTCTCTCTCTTTCTCTCTCAATGTATTCACATATTCATTTGCCAAATGATTTCAATTCACACCAGTTGCAAGAGAGGGAGGATGCGTTTCTGCCAAGCACAGATGTGGTCAAAGCCATGAGATCACAAACAGACGATAAGCTGCTTAACAGCATATCCATTTAAAGGAGCTTTTAAGAGCAGTCTCTGTATAGTTTAAATACTTTTTTTACACCTTCAAACACTGAAGAGTCTCTTTTTTAGCATGATGTTTGAAAAGCACTGACTACCACAATGATGGGTTGTAAATTAACATCTGTGTAACTTAAGAAGGCTTGTGCACAATTTCACTGCTTTAATGTAATTATGTACTTTTTATTTATGTTTAATGAACTGTATAAATATTCTGTCATCACTTGTAGATTTTGAAAAGTAGTTTTTCTGTATAAATACGAAGTATTGCTGGTTTGCACTGATGTCCTGTGTCCTGTGCATTGCATGGTGTGTTTATGGTGTCAGGTGTAATGGCGTGTGTCCTCTGTGCTCTCTGCCCTCAGCTGAGCGGTGAAGCCCACGAGCTCTTTTCCGTGCGACATGGCCCAGTGCGGACCGCCCGGCTCCTGCCGTCTCCCCATATCAGTGAGTGTCTGGCTGTCTCGCACTTCCCCAGATACACTAGTTGAATGCAATCAAAGCATGCAATATATAATATGGCTTTATGGAAATTATTGATTGCAACTTACTCTTATGGCATGTAGTTAATTGGATAGTTTTGTTCTCATTAATGTTTTAACTGCATTATTTTTGGTTCCCTTTGTGTTCAGTTCCAGACTAAGACTGTCCATTAATATATATTGAGAAACTTTATAAAAAAAAAATGTATTGAAAGGAATGGCACGCCTTCAAATATTAATCTGGCTAGTGGCGTAGCTAATATGTGCAGGATATGTGGATGCCAGCGCCCTGCTGCTTCTCATCCTGATATTAAAAATCCACGCTGCAGATTAGTGTTGGCCTCGTGTCAGCTGGCCCATGAGAAGCCCTGAGAGTCCTGCTAGTCTGAGACAACCCACCTCCCAACACACACACACACACACACACACACACACACACATGTACACATACCTCCCATCTCTCTGTCTTCCTGTACCCCCTCTTTTCCCTTTAATCTCTGTTTGCTCATTGGCCAGCGAATGGCGATGGTAGTTACATTAGCACAGAGGTCAAAGGTGCATTTCTTCAAAGGGAACGGTCTCTATTGACTCCCCTGAAATAATTATGTTTTTGACTGCAGTTCTCTGAGACTTTTTACACAAAACAGAAACAAGGTCATAATTAATTATGTACAGCATTTTTGCTGTTGTGCTGACACGTGATGCTAGATGGCAATGAATCTTTTTCAAGCAAGATTTAGGAGCATAAACCCTTGTGTTCAATAATTAATTATTCAGAATCCTCCTCGTCCCAGAATGTTCCAGTTCTCGTTGCAGATCTCAACAATGCACAATGACGCCATTCAAACTTGTCTGGACGTGGATAAAAGCGAAAATCAGTAATAAGAAGCAGCAGATATCCAACATATGAGGAGAGCAGTCCTCGGCAAAATAAAATCAATTGTCCTACTGGGGAAACTGATTGCGATCTGTCAGGGGCCAAACAATGTTGCACTGTGCTGGGCGGTAAAAAGACCATTTGTTTCAGACAGGAGACTGGGTGGGCGGATTTGGAAAGTCCTGAAAATAGGTGTTGATATTAATAAGGAAAGGTCTTTCCCAGGAAGTTCAGCGTTTCCAGAGGGGCCGACCCATTTTTGGCCACTGCCGGTGTCACATCAGTCCTCCAATGTGAACTGATTAATATCTGCATCCAAATCGGCCATTTTTCCTTATCCTTCCATATCTGATTTTTAAAAAATCTATTTATTTAGTAAAATGTGCGGATTGAAATCGCATGATTTATGACCAAATCAGCGAGTCCATTTACAGAATCACAGGTTGCTTTGTTTTGGTCTTAGTGTCGACATATCCTAAGTTTTACTTATTAGAAAATAAGATACAGATGCACAAATGCTGGTTTTAACAATTAGGCCACAGCATAAAAGAACAGTCCAAATTTTTTCAGATTCCTATTTTTTTTCCCTTTATTTTAACAGAACATGAGTGGTTCGTCTCATTAATTGTGACAGTGAAATGGGCGCCAACTGTCATCTGCTGGAGCCATCGCGTTATGTGTGATTATTCAATATCGTGACTGGTTGCATTGTGCACTGACAGAGAAAGTGGAGGCCGAGGAAGAAAGGACTCTTTAAAGCGGCGCAGCCTCGAGAATGGGACGTTTGCGCTCACACGCCACCCTGCAGTCCTGAATCTGATTACCGCGGTAGCATGGCTGCCCAAAATTACAGCTTTTTCCGGCCGAAAAAAAAAAAATGGATGCCCTCCCGCTCTTAAAAATCAGGAAAACTGACGAATGGAACCTAATGCAACACGTTTTCTGAACCCCTGAAAACATGCCTACTGGCCTTTTTTTTCTTTACTGATTTGTAATTTACCCCAAGACCCTTGATGAAAATGAAACAAGCTCTGACGAAAGGTCCACGCTCGGCTTTGAAGGCTTTTCTGCGGCGTAGGCGCAGCGAAGATGGTTTGAGTTCAACACAATGCTCTCTCACTCGCTGTCTTAATATTTTGCACGCTGGTATTTTAATTTCATTTCGAGCCGCACGAGTCTTCATGCGAAGCCGAATCATGTTGTGGTCGGGGAGGATGAGTCTTTAAGCTGACAGGAAAGAAGTGCCCTCTTTGTTTTCTGTTTCCTTAGGAAAAAATAAAGGGGGGAATATATATAATTTGATTACAGGGCAACTGTTGTAATGCAATCAGCACGCTTCCTGTTGTGGTGGCGGAGTTTTAAAGCGTAGCGGGTGGGCGTCTCCGGCTGATGGACGAGAGGCTACACATGCTTGCTGTTGATGAAAGTCCCTCTTTCTTTCTTTCTTTCTTTCTGCTCTTTCTTAAGGTTCTTTGAAGATTGACAGCTTTGCTGAGAAGCGGCCTCTGCTTGGGGTGTGCAAAAGCTCCGGCTCGTCGGGGTGAGTGTGTCGCCCTCCACGTCACGTCCTGTGCCTCTCCGAAATGCATGTGGTCTAATCACAGGGAGCACACACACACACACACACACGTACACACACGTAAACACACAGCACCAGGAGGTCTTCAGTCTCCTAGGCTTTCATCTGTGCCACCGAGATCCCACTGATCGGGAATTGATAGCAGCCTTGGCTACCATTGCTTCCTTCCTGCCACCAGTACAGCGGAAACTGTGGAGGTGACATATTCTGACATATACTGCCCCCTTTTATTGAATGGTTCAGTTACTATTTTTTTTTTCATTTTGCAATAAAAAGGAAGGTCACGATTATTTCAGGAGGAAATAAAGCCACTGGGCTCATGAAAAACTTGACAGCAGCTATTTTAAAACTCATCATGTGTTAATCGCTGTCCATCTCTCATGACATTAAAAGTGCAGAGGGAGCCGGCGCTCAGCATTTTACAAGGAGGTGCGTCAGAAAACCACAAATTTACTGCACGTAACGAGCCCTCGCGCCGCTGCCAGGACACAGGGAGTGGCCTGCAGAGAGGCAACCCAAGCCAGACTTCACGAGTCGTCCCACGCCAGAGACCCTGGCAGGGCCCAGGAGACTGCAGGCTATTAGGGTTTGCCACTGTTGGAAGGAGAGCGAGGAAGCGGATGCCCGTGGTACTCGCCGCTCCTCCCCTCTCTTCCAGCACCTACCCTCCTTTTCCACAGCAACAAACCTTAACTTGATATTTCCTGCTCAGGAAATAGAATAAGGAAGTCTGTCTTCAGTGCGCTTTTGATGGAGAGACCACCGTCCCTCCCGCTTCCAAGACTTCAGCGCTTTAGCGGGTGCTTGGAACATGCCGTGTCTGCCTTTGACGTGGAGGCGGGCTGCGATGGTTTGGCTCGGTGTTCCGACTGCTAATGCCGAAAACATGCCCCGTGTTGAAAGCCATAACCCAAACCTCCGTGTCAATGGCGTGGCTGCGCAGTTCCAGAAGAAGTGTTTGCTAAATAATGTTGCATTCAAGAAAGGAAGAAAGAAGAGAGGAAAAAAAAAACAAGACCCCTGAGCATAGACATTTTTTTTTTTCTTTCCAAAGTCCTCGCAGAACCTTTAGGTTATAATCAATGCGAAATAACAGCTTTTGTCAACCACCAGAAAGGATGCCGTCTTGACACGTAAATGGAAAACACATTTGAGTCTTGGCTGATACGGGATGGCTGGTTTAGGAGTCGGCTCAGCCGATTACAAGATTTGGATGATAGGGGGGGGCTGTTGTGGAACTCCAGTCAGATGCACCTAACGTAATGCCATCGGTGGAAAGGATTAGGTCGTGAATATGGTCCTCACAATTTGATTGGTGGCGAAGTGCGTGTTCAAACGAACAAATTAACCCCGTCACACATCTGTTCTCAGGTGTGTGAGTGTGTGTGTTCTTGTCTGTTTATTTCCTCTCCACGTAGTACAATAGGAGTTTTGTTAATGCTCTTCTCTTCCAGCTAATGCAGATTGAACCGACTGAATTGCAGCTTTAAAGCGTTAGCGGGCTGTTAGTGGGACAACGTGCTCCCGGGCTAAAAGTTCAGCATGACAGAGGCCAGCTTTTTTCTTCTGCACGTGGAGAAATGCAGTCGTCGGGTGGGCGAAAGCATTAAAGGAGCCCTCTCACTTCCCTTCAACTTTCCACTTACTGGTCTCCGAGGAGAGGATGTGGATTCATTTTTATTTTTTTTTAAATCAAACATGGCCCTCCGTCACCACGCTGATTACCGCTGGATTTCTGACTGGCTCTGTGGCACGTGGAGGTTCAGGCGACCATCCACCGTGCCTTCTGGCTGCAGATTTGGCTGCCGAGCCATTGGGACCACCCAGATAATGACTTGCAGCTCTCAAATATTAATGTTCATCCAACTCTTATGAGCACGGCCTGTCCAAACGCTAATTGCTAGCTAGCATGCGATAGGAATGCATTTTACTGTACTGCGTCCTTAAATGTCCACACTGCTTTCAGCATCTGTGTGAAGTCCCTCTGGCACTTAATTTCTATTTGTTAATTCCACTTTCAGAAACAAAAAAAAATTAATAAATATAAATAACATGGCAAAAAATGTCCCTGCTTGTCCTGGACAGATATTTTTAAAGAGACTTAGCGAAAGCCTATTGTGATATTAAGCTGTACTTTTCATTGCATTTCCGTGACAATTCAGAACGTTAGATGTGACGTACCCCTCACTAAAGTGTATTAAATGAAAAGCTCTGCGTGTTTGTATTAAAGTGGCAGCAGATTATAAGAGGATTTGCAAGTGACGCTTTAAGCCCCGTGACGGTGTGCTCTTCTCTCGCCATCACACCCGGATCGCTGGGCTGATTGTCCATGACCAGCAGCTCACCCCGTCAGCGGCACCTTTGGGAGGAAGTGGCTGCGATGCAAACTTCCTGCAGTTGGGCCGTGTGTGCAGCATTACATCCTCAACTTTCCTTCTAGATCTCTTTCGTATCAATTTAAATTAGAGCAAAATTGTCACTGGTCGGCAAACCCTGCCAGATAGCCCGATATATACATTTACATTACATGTATGGCATTTATCAAACGCCCTTATCCAGAGCGTCTTACATTAGTAATCATGGGGGCAGTCCCCCCGGAGCAATAAGGGTTAAATGTCTTGCTCAGGGACACAGTGGAAGTAAGTGGGATTTGAGTGGTTAAGTGGGAACCTGGGTCTTCTGGTTCATAGGCGAGTGTGTTACCCACTAGGCTACTACCACCCCATATAAATGTAATGGGTTATGTATATGTAGGCTTCATATGTTTTTGAGTACTTTGAGTACAGATTAGTTAGTTTTCTTGTCACTTCCCTTTTTTGTCTCTTTCTTTGTAGCATTT
Organism: Denticeps clupeoides; assembly: GCF_900700375.1. Lineage (NCBI taxonomy): Eukaryota > Metazoa > Chordata > Actinopteri > Clupeiformes > Denticipitidae > Denticeps > Denticeps clupeoides. The sequence goes on along the minus strand of NC_041719.1, from coordinate 5,362,068 downwards.
TCTGTGTAGTCGTTCATGTGCTAATTTATTAGGAATTGTGATAAATAACATGACTTGCAGTCGTCATATGGATTAATGTGCAGAAATCATAGCTGTCTTCATCTTGGAAAAACTTTTCACGTGACCTCGAGAGTTTATAACCCCTCTCTCCCAGGACAGGACAGGCAGAGTGAAGCCTTCATCCTTTGGAGTTTGGCCTTGAGAAGCTCGGAATGGTGCTCAGTACACTGTCACATCAGCAGCATTCTTATTTACCTGGAATGCGGTAGTTTAGAAATGCCTGTCTACTGCTGAATGTTTGGACACTGATATAGTGTCAAATACGAATTCCAGAGTTCAGAAGTGCTCCGGACATGTTTTTATCTCCAAGGAATCTGCAGTAACTCCCTACTCTGATTCCATGAATAATATAAAGCACTTGTTACAACACTGATCACAGGCCTGTAAGTCCAAAATGCTTTTATAGTGATTGGTAGACTGAAAAAAAGTATGTCACTACTTTAGTGGTGCCAAGGTATTTTTTTTTTCTTAATTAGGCATTATTGATAACTCATGTCATAATCAATAATGAAAATGTTTTTTTATAAACCCAGGCCTATTAGTGATGGCACTTTTAAACCTATTGGCTTTTGTTGGTATAGTAGTATTGCATCTATTTATTTATTCTCACTTTATCGCACCACACATGTCTGGTCTCCAGCTGCAGAATTAATCTGTTATTAGGTTTCTTCATTTTAATACGAGGACGCACTTAATATACTGAACCTGTGCTTAATACACGTCCAAGGTCTTGGCAGACAGTGTTGTGCATTAGTTTCTCATCCAACAAAAATCTGGCACGTAAGACTATAGTGCTGCATTTACAGTGATGCCTAAAACATATGGCTGATCTGATGAATATTAATACATGTTCTGCGCTCCAGTGTGCATCTGCGCTTGTGTCGGACCCATCACTCACCCTCTCTCCCACCTGCCTGTCCTGCGCACGCAGCCCCAATTAAACCCCACAAACGGCAGAGCGTGGGGGCGCAGCGCCGCAGCGCGCGCGGACGGAACGGGGGAGCGCGGCGGCGAGCAGGGCCCCGGCGACAGGGGAGCGGAGGAAATGTATTTCTGGCGGCGCTGCAGACATGGAGCTGCGGTTGAACTTTTTACCCTAATTACTTTCCCGCTAATGCCCGCGGCGTGCCGGAATGAAAGGGCCCCCTCAGGCCCCACAGAGCCTGTGATGTGGCCAGCGTTTGTTGTGTGCTGAGCGTCGGGTTCAGGGGAGGCGGGGAGGGAGAAGGCTCTGAAAATTGTGACAGGAGTTTTTTTTTTTTTTTTCTCCCTCCCTTCCTTTTCTGAAAATGTCTCAGTTACCACCCACCTCACTTGTTGCCTACAAAAATAGTGTAATTGTTTTCAGCTGTGTGTTTTTTTTTTTTTATCCCCTTCCCTGGCTTTGAAATAACTGTTATAAATCAATATGACACAGGTTAAAGGCATTGATCCTCGTCCAAAGATCGGTTTTTCAAATTTGTTTGTTTTATCCTCCCCCCTTAAACACCTTTTAGGAGCATTAATCTTTAAAAGTTTACGTGACTGTTCCCAAAACTGATTGCTAACCTTTGAAAAATGGCACTCACATTAAACGTGTGGCATTAGAATGGCAGATTAGCTTCATTTTTTTTTTATTGACAAATCACTTCCATATTTAGCTGTGTTTTGCAGAGATCATTAGCGTAAGATTTATTTTCAGTGGATAGTTGTAATTAGCAGAAAGTATGTGCTCCCTTTTTTGGGGGGGGCTTCGAAAAGGACAGCTGGGATTTGGAGATTAGGCAGTATTTGTTTTGCATTTCCAGAGCATGTAATCGCCCGTACGAATTCAGGAAGCTCGTAAAGTAGTGCGACCTCGGGTGTGATGACGACGTCGCTCGCCTTGTAAATGAATTTATTTCCTCCGGGGCTTTTTGTTCCGTCTCCAGGCTCCACGTTCACTGTGCAGCACCACATGAAATGAGCCCCAACGTCTTTCCGATTTGTTCCACTCAGGTTAATAAAATTTATGGATTAAAGAAGAGAGAGAGAGAAAAAAAAAAAAAAAAAACGCCAGCCTGTAATCCAGTCGGGTGGCAGCGAGATGGAATAACAGATGTCACCGAGTTTATGGAGGTGATGAAATGGCGAGCGTCTGACATAACGTTCGGAATAGCCATTGTGCATGGAACGTGTTGCTAAAATTAAGGGAAGGCGGTAACTGTAAAAAGTCGGTTTTGGACGGACTGGTAGCACCGTCAAGTGATGCCGCCATTCCTAAAGCTGATGGCTTCTGCAGCCTTTCTCTGTGGTCAGTTAATGACGTTGCTACCCAGTAATTAGCTGAGTAATTGGTATCGACCAAATCCGTGTTTAAAGCGCCGTGAACTTTCACTGAGCCGGGAGAGGGATGTCGAATTCAGCAGACATGACCTTTTCTCTGTAAGTCAAAACCATTACGGTACCTTATACCGTTTTAAATGTGTATGTGTGTGTGTGTGTGTGTCTTGATAAGGGGACCCGACATCTCCCTTGATCACATCAAACGCGTACTCCTGACTCGCCTTTTTTCCTGCCTTTCACTCTAACTGAATCAAACAGGAGACGAATTTTGGAGCGAATTTGCCGGCGCATTCGTCAAGTTGGACGGATCAATTTGGCCCCTCCGTAATTGATACGTCGATGTGGCGGGTCCTGCAGGACAGGGCACGGCCATGGGGCTCGCCATCACCTCGGCATGTGCAGGTCTGACATTTGGACATGATTCATAATGCTAATTGTAATTTAGCCTCACTCTCAACCCAGGCTTTGGATATTCAGAGTGAGGAAATTGTATTACAAATGACATTGCGAGCGTCCATTAGAACAAGGCCATTTGTTAGCATACAAAAACGCAAACAATTGAAGCGAGTGGTGTGGTCTGATTCTCCTTTAGAGGCCATCATTGCCCCATTAATCCGTTTAGAAGCATATCTTTTCTATTATATTTGCACTAAAAAGCTTTAAATTTGATTGATTCGGCTCTGATGATGCTGAAATCAATGGCCGTCGACCCGGGAACAACTTTGGGAAGTTAAATTCTTCTATTAATCTCTGTGCTTGAGAAAATGTTTTTTTACTCAGAGTGTTTTTCAGACGCGATGTCTGGAAAGAGGAAATGTCAGTGGTGCCCGGAAAATGGAAATGCAGCTTTTCAGACACTATCTTCTTATCATTGCTGAGCACTTTGTTCTCACAGACATGAGAACAAACACACACACACACACACACTAGTCATAGAGACTGTGTTTTATATCTGTTGGCTATGGTGGAGTGGCTGGGTGCAGAAATCAAAGAGGTCTGGAGTCACCTATCTTGCAGCAGACTCTGTGTCTGTGTGTGTATTTGTGGCTTTGAGTGTGTGTGACACATTTAGGAATTTATGTTTCACTTTGAGCAGGTCAGGTGGGCTTGAGCAAGTGAGTTTGGCAAATTAAAGAGGGGCTGTAAATTCCCCAGCATTCAAAGTGCCGTACAAATGCCAAAGCCTTTAAAATAAACAAGCTGTAAATGTAATGCATAGAAACATCTCCAGTAATGTTGTAAATATTATTATTGTTTTACTCTAAGGTCTTGATAAGTACTTTCATTTGTAATAGCTATTATATTAGAACTAGTACTGCCTATAATACACATTTGTACATAATGACATATTTACTTCTTCCTTGTGTATTACCCTCCATACATAACATATCTTATACATATTATATATCTCCATATAGGGTTTCTGACTGCTCTACTAATGTTGTGTGCCATCAGGGACATTTATAAATTGTCAATGTAATGAAATGGTGGAGTACACACTATAAATTAGATATAATGCATGCATTTTATTAGAACCTTGTGCCAATATCTAATAGTAGGACAGGATGGCATCAGACTGAATCCTCAGAACAGTCCATAAGGAAGTACTTCAGTCAGATCTGGTCCGGACGTTTGATATGGACATTTTGTATTATTTTCTGAAAAAAACAAAAAACAAACAAAAAACACTGTAGCTCTAACATTATATCTATGCATCTTTAAAGCAGTGAAAAGGGAACACTGGAGACCCCCTGAGCTCCTGCTGAGCTCTCACTTTCCCTCTGTTTATTACATACTAAGGGACTGCATGTCATAGGTTTTGTAAATGGTGAAGGCCTCTGGGTAACGCATTGAAACATTAAAGAAATAAATATCCTTTTCCTCTCCCAGAGATATTTCTTGGCATGCTTTCTTCAGATGTGTCCACTGAAAATGATACACCACCACTATTTAATTTGCACTGCTTGACAACAGAGAATGTTTCTTCTTCTCATTTATTATTTATTTGTATGCATGTCTTGCAGGACCAGCACTCCCTATTGCTGCGTGGACCTCTACTCTCTGCGAACTGGAGAAATGGTGAAATCAATTCAGTTCAAAACTCCTATTTATGATCTGCACTGCAACACACGGTACACCTCCTTCTGTGGTGTGCAGTTCTCTGCGTGATTCTTAATTCTGTTTTTCAAAGATGGTTTATATTCCTTATATTCCTGTGTCTTTCTTTACCCATGTAGGATTCTTGTTGTCAGTCTGCAGGAGAAGATTGCTGCTTTTGACAGCTGCACCTTCACAAAAAAGTTCTTTGTGACAAGTAAGCTTAGGTTGTGTAGGGTTGTATTGTATTTTGGTGTTTATTCATGCAATTTTTTGTTGATTTATAAGCATCTCTATAAATGTGTTAGCATATTTCTTACACATGCATGACGCTCATATTCCTCCAACAATCTCAATAACAAACTAAATGGAATCACTTCTGAGCTATAGCCCATACGAGGCCTTTAAAAAAACTAAATTTACCCTCAACATAAATGCTGTATTAAGCCGTTAGAAACTTAACACACCCCTTACACACTGCAGTGTGTAGCAAATTATACCTGCACAGTGCATGCACCAAAACCAGACCTAAGTTCCCCCACTTAACTGATTACCTGTTGTAAATTGCCATTAGTGTTATTTTAATGGCTCCCATTGTCTGTCTGCCTTCCCTGTCCATGTCTGCACCGCAGGAAATGATCACAGTCAATATCCGTACATCATTATTTAGTTGTTTTCCTATTGTGGGGAGTGGGTATTTCCTCATCATAAAATGTCGGCTAGACGTGTAATTTTTTTATTATTTTTTTTTGGGGGGTGGTCTCTGCTGCAACCAGAAGCAGGTCATATCAGCATTGAATAACTATTAACTAATAAGACATCAGTAATTTTTTGGGCTGGACTGAGAACTGCCCTGCTCTCCTTCCACCATCTTGCTCTTCCACTGCCCCCTCCGTAGCCATTCCACACAGGATGTGTTAAACACATGTTATCTCACTGCGCTGGATCCCTCTGCCATGGAAAAGCACAAAACGGTTTTGCATTACTGTGCCTGTGGCTTACCTCAAGCCTTATTCGCCCAGCGTCAGATCCCAACTCCGAACACTAAATTACTGTCTCCGTGCATTTCAGCTGCACTCTGAGCACTAAATTACTGTCAGCACACTTTCCCCTGTGTAATGTGCACTCACATGACCCTGTGTGCACTGTATGTTTCTGCTCTGTGCTGAAAGTTTGTGTTCTTTTATACCTGTGATTCCAGCTGTTTTCTGATTTTTAGATCTACTTATTTTGTTGATTTTTAGATCTATTATTTTGTTGTTTTGCATATATATTTTTTTATTTGTATTTGCTATGATTCTCAGTATGATTTCAAATAACTCTTCTTCTCTTTATTTCATGTCTCTTGTGTGTGTTATGTTACAGGCTGCTACCCCTGTCCTGGGCCTAACCTGAACCCCATAGCTCTGGGAGGCCGATGGTTGGCTTATGCAGAGAACAAGGCAGGTGGAACAAATAAATTAAGGCAACAAGCACTCTCTATGTGCAATAAACAACATCCAGTGCAGCTGCTCAGGAGATCTGTCATATGTCTTAAAGCGTTTCATTACATCTCCATATATCTCAGCAGAGTAAATGCGTTAGAAGTGTTCTTGCACTAATAAAACATAGATGGTGAAATAAAGGCAGCGGTAGAATGTTGGAGTGCGTCGGAGGCTTCTTTTCTCTTACCTTTAATGGAGGACATTGTAATGGACAGATGGAGCAGGGTCTCTGGTTGAGTTAATGAGTTCTGTGGGGAACAGCAGCAGACACATTGTGTTCATGAGGGCCTCGGAGAGTCTGGGTCTGGGGCCTTTAAAGGACTGGGGGGCTAAAGTGCTCTGGCCAGCACTACCATCACCATCACCACCACCACAAACCCTCCTCGTTTCCATGGCAGATGCCACTCAGGGCTAATGAGAGTCGAGAGATTGGGAGTGGGGGGGGTGACAGTGAGGAAGACGGCAGTGGTGACGTTGTTCTGTCCTGTGTGTCCCTCTGTGTGCAGCTGATCCGGTGTCACCAGTCGCGCGGTGGTGCCTGTGGAGATAATGCGCAGTCCTACACTGCCACGGTCATCAGTGCTGCTAAAGTAAGACCCGGCACGTGCTCATGTGTATATTCACACCATGGACACACACCCACACACTGACCCATGTACAAACACACAAAAACCAAAAAAAAGACTCACAGGCTTGTACGCACCATAAATACACACCTAGGTGTTTCAGGAAAATTATTTTTCACTTTTCGTACAACTTCAGGGAACCAGTGTGTTAAAAATATACAGCACAACCAAGAAGATGGTTCAGAAAAATGTCAGTATTGAAATTTGCACATTTTTTTTTATGGATGCCTGCTTTTTTTTCCAGCCTTTAATGATGTCAATGGAAAGTATTAATAAGAAGTGCAAAATTAAAGGGTGTTTGGGGTTGGGGGGTGAACAGTATAATAAGGTTTGGTTTTGAACTGGCATGTCGGGAAACTCCTGATCAAAAATTCAATCCAGTCTTACCCTGTACTTTACTGTTTCTAATTCTGACCTTTCACTTCTTCAAGGGTTGATGTGCATCTAATGTTTGTATATTATGAATTTCTTTCTTTATTTCATTGTGAAACTTGGGCATGTAATCTGCTAAATGTGCACCACCTCAAACACATTTAAACATTCACAACACATACGCTTGCCCACGTGCACAGGTTTTTTTTTTTTTTAAACATACTCGCATTATGCAAATGAAGTGCACACACACAGTAGTGTATTTTTACATGCAGAATAGGGGCGGCTTTTAAAAGGCACACCCAGACCACCTCATTTAAAATGTAAATGGTTTGGGCAGAGAAGTACTTTTAAAAGAAAAGGGGAAAAAAATCTATATTGGTGGGGGACACATCCCTTCAGGGTTCTATAGAAAACTACGCCCATGCTTCCAAAACCCACCACAGACACAGAGGCTGCGCTGCAGACCGTTTTTGTCCGCATTTCTAACCAGAAATCTGCATTTTCGCTGCTGTCGGATGAGGTCATGGGCTCTTTTATCATCTAACGACGGCCTCCAAAGTCGCTTTGAGAGTGTTGAATTGCTGCGCCTGGCTGTAGATGGGTCATTCGGCCTGCCGGGTGTTTTAATACACACCAGAATTTATTTCCCTGCCGATGCCGCCCCTCATATGGTTCCAGTCTCCTCTGCTCCCCGAAGGTGGCTTAATTGATTTATTAAGCCCACATCTCTAATTCCCCAGTTGCCCTATCACTTCCTAACGATCTCTAACGGCCTACGTGAGAGAAGCGCCATTAGCCTTAATGGTGGTATACATCAAAAGAAACACGCTAAAGGTTAGCAGGGGGGTGGAAATGAGGTTAAAAAGTCCTGATCTACAGACGGCCCGTCTGCAGACAGCGCCGTCATTTATAACAATATCCGCGCCTGTGACACGCCGGCCCCGCGCTGAGTGGATCTGAGTGCTGCTCCTGTCAGGGGCCAGAGGCGGGTGGTGGAGGGGGCTGTCTCAGAGCAGACCCCCACCACTAACCCAATAACGACAAAGAAATGGAGGAGGTCGGCGAGGAGGGCAGGGCAGTATTTAAGAATTGAATCCACGTTGAAATCAGACTCTGGTGGATGAGGTGCCTTGCAATTGTTTGTTTGGCTGTTCATGTTGGATGAATGTAGTTGCTGTTCATGTTGGATAAAATGAGCTGTACAGAGGTGTGTGTGTGTGTGTGTGTGTGTGTGTGTGTTTGTGTGTGTGTGTGTGTGTGTGTGTGGCAAATAGCCTTTCTGAGCCCCATAGGCCTTGTTTCTAAAGAACTGCTTGTCCTCTCCTTTCCCTGCTAGTGGTAAATGGATAGTACATCTTAAGTGGGCTCTACTCCTAGTCTCCCCGGTTAATGGAGTGAACTGCTGTGTGGTACTGTGTGTGTGTGTGTGTGTGTGTGTGTGTCGCGTTTGCGTATACACAGACCAAGCCCTGGAGAGCTTAATCAGGCATTCAGTCCAGGCACCGCCATCAATACAGCATGGCGCCTGCGTTTGTTGGGCCTTTGGAGCGACCCTGACAAGCTCACTAACAGACTGTGTGTAAATTGCTCCCGGCCCCATCAATTATTAAGAGAAGCGTTTACCTCCTAATTGATCAACACTAATGTGTTTTCTAATCACTGCAGTTGGGCTTTTTAGTGCTAATCCAAACAGTCCCCATTGATCTGCGGGAGTCCGCCTGGTGGCAGACACGGGGCTGAGCCTGTCTGCTGCTGCGCCAGCACTCTGCACACGGAGCAGACAGACAGCTTCCACACACACACACACACACACACACACACACCTTCACATATTTTGCCATAGCCCTCTACATTATGGTACTATTGATATGACCACAAAACCAAAGTACGTTATCATCTATAATTATATTCAGTATTTATTAGGAATGTGAATCACAAGTATAAACTACACCAAAAAAAAATTATACCTGTGAATATCTGCAAACATTTTGCTGACAATATTTCTTGTCTCATTCATGCTCATGTATCTCTGTTTCAGACGCTGAAGACAGGCCTGACTATGGTGGGGAAAGTGGTGACCCAGTTAGCTGGCACGCTGCCCTCTGGGGTGCCCGACGAGGAGGGCACGCCCCACAGCGCCACCCGCCGCAGTCCTCACGCCCCGGGCATCGTCACAATCATAGACACACACGCTGTCGGGGAGGGGCAGGTATGAGTGTTACGGTAACTAATGGAGTGAATATTGTCAGTCAACTGCTTCATAGCTAATTTCGTCTTAAAGCTGACTAATGTGAACCGATCGTGTGAAATGCATTCATGCAGGGTGAATTCAAGCAGCCATTAACCTAAAACACCAATAAAACTGTTGGGGTTTAGGTGTCGGTAAAATTTTGGTCCTGCATTTACTTTTCACCCTTACATTGAATTTAGAACAAAGGTGTCTTTCCTTTTTAGTATTGTACCTATATATTTTTTCTGCCAATTACCAATATTTTGGTAAATGTGACTTTTTATAAAAATTTTTTCCCCTCAAATTTGCAAAGACATTTGTAAAAATGTGTAAGAGCCCTGTGTGTGTGTCTGCATATCTATATATTCTGAATGTTTCCTAACTAAACTGATGATCTGGTTTTTGGGGACCTTTCCAGTTTTCCTGCTCAGCTTTGCTCCGACCTCACACACTACTGGCCTACAGAGGTGTGATTCATTCAACTCTCAAATCCCCTCGGCCTTGGGTCTTTTTTATTTATTTTTTTGTGAGGTTTGTGTTGGTGGAAACTTAATTTCTTGAACTCTCATGGCTACGGCCCCAACCTCACAAGAGGCTGAGGCCACTCGCGATCAGCGTGCTCTTCCCCCTTTCCTGCCATGCCCGCCCATGTCGCCTTCGTGGTCTTCACCGGGTGAGGTCTGCATTCTGTCCTTGAGCTGTCATTCCAGCATCGCACACTGCTCTGTGCCACCGGCGGGTTGTCCGGCGCCGGAAGCTCACCGTTCTGTAAGCCCTGCGGCGTGCCAGGGGGCCTGCTCTGTGTCACCGACCGGTGGAGGGAATGAAGAGATCTAGGACTCCCTCCTCCTGCTTCTTTCTCTCAGCGCACCTCAGTCTCTCGCTTCTGTTTACCTTGCTCGGCTTTTTGCATTTTTTTTTGGCTGGGGGTTTAACAGGGGGGTGGTGCCCTCCCCCAGCTCATCTGTAATAGGCTATCCCCCCTTCTCTTTTTCCTCTCTACACTTATTCTCCTCTTTCAAAACTCAGGGCAGGATTCCCTTACAGAACAACATTGTCTGTTAGCCATAATAAAGGGGCTCTGGCTTGTGTCACTGAAGCATTTTTTGGGGGTCTTAGACTTTTTCAATACCATTAAAAGCCGACTGGATGCTTAATGCAACACTCAGATCATATTTATCCCGTGCTTGCACTGGGCTTATCATGCCTTGGTTATCTTTTTCATGACCATACGAGAGGCTGCCTCTCCAAGCACATAAAGGAATGAGTTAGAGATCTGTTTGAATGGAGAACGTATTCATTTCAAAAGGATTACCCATCCGAGTGGTCTTACCACCTGTCTAATAATTATACCAGAACTGAGAGACTGTTTCTGTCCTTCTTGCATCAATTAAACGTAATTGTTCTTGATTTTTTTGCATGAGTAAGAGTATTTCTGTATGTGTTGAAACCATTTCCATTAATGTCCTTTTATCAGCCATCAAACAAATTATTTTTATTTAAAGTTTTTTGTATGGAAAAAAGTCATAAGGTTTTGTCAGCAATGCTTAGAAGTGCACTGAACTGGGAACTGTATCCACAAGGGGGCGACGGATTTTAGTGGGTTGGAGGGTTGTCAGGGCGACTGGGATGTGGAAGGCTTAATGTCCACTTTGGTCAAAGAGACCGAGACTGACTTGGACCACGCTTTGTTTTAATCATACATGCCAAGCCATATTTTTACTCCAGAAGAGCACATTGTGTGTAGGCCGAGGATTGAATTGCATCTTCAAGTGTGGCGCCGGCACTAAAATAGAGAGGCGAAAGACAAACAAAAAGTCAGAATGTATTTCGGCAGCTTCGAAAAAGGCCGTCTGAACATGTGTGTGTGTGTGTGTGTGTGTTTTCAGGTCCTGGTGAGTGATGATTCGGATGGAGAAGGAATTGTGGCCCACTTCCCGGCCCATGATAAACCCATATCCTGTATGGCGTTCAACCCAAGTGGTAAGCATACCCCTGAAACGCTTGACTAGAACCTACCAAAGCACAAATAAAGTGCACACCTTGCAAAGATAAACAGATCTGAGAATGTTTTAGATGTTCACAATATAACTGTATATGAAGGTTACACTTCTGCAGCATAAAACATCTTAAAACAATTAAGGATCAGTCATATAGGAACTTTTATCCTGAATAATTACAAGGCTGGTCCTGTTTTGAACTAGGTTGCATGATTTTACTCAATCATGTGATCCTTCTTGATCATCATGTGTCATGATTTGTTGGGGAAGCTTTCTCAGCTGTGGTTCTAAGATCTCATTGATTTTGGGTTGGATTGAGATTTGAAAGTGAAGCGATTGCAATTGTGAAACACTGCACAACAAAATGTGTCCTCTGCTTTTAACCCATCACCAGTTTGTGGGGTTGGCACTTTGCTCAGTGTCACCCTGGCAGTTCGGAATTTAAACCCACAACCTTCCGATTGTGGCGCTGCTTCCGTACCCGCTAGGCCACCACTTCCGATGAAAGCTTTCATCCTCAAACAATTTGTGGTACAAAGTGGACCCAAACTATCCCCTCCACTTTTTTCTTCAGGGTTTCCCCTGTCTTTACATGTGAGTCATGGAAATCTTTCCTTAAAAAAATCTTTCTATTGTTATGTGGCACCATTGGAATATAGAGCTGCATAGATGAGTTAGAGGGGACTCCATTGTCTCGCATACTTTTGGTGATATTGGCCCTTAGGCTTGATCGCATAGCTCTGTGAGAAAAGAAGACATTTCCCTCTTGTCTCCCCCTTTTTCACATTTTTCTAATTTCTCTTTTCTCACTGACACTTGTGTGTCAGTTCCCATTGATCCACTTCATGCCTTTTTCTGAGGCCCTTGATGTTTCACCAATAAGGCCTGGCTGCGAGCTAATGGCTTGCCTCTGACACCCGCAAACGCCCTCCAGGCTGCAGGGCTCAGTTACGCTTTTCCGAGATGAGAGGGGTCCGGACGACGGAGGGTGGTCGTCTCCATAATTCAAAAGCCATTCATTCGGCAGTGTCACAACACGTTTCAGTGTGTTCAAACACAACGAAAGCGGTTCCATCCTGTGCCTCCGCAGAGGAGCATCTCTGCATCCTTCCTCTTCCTCTATCCTCTCAACAACTGCAATTAATTCAGACACTTTTCAGCTTTTTCCATATCGACCGTCTTTCCGGCCCTTTCAGAACCCAAGACGCTTGACAAAGACCCGTTTGTACAACGCGTCTACCCTGCATAGCTGTTTTAATAAAGTGACCACTGAAAGCTTCCAGACCCTGCAGCGAGGGCCGCGAACAAGGAATCCTTTAGAATACCTGCTCTTAATAATACAGAGAAAAGACCTCATACCCCCCCGTCTTCACTCTAGACGCTCCGTCTCCCCGACATCTCTTCCCCGCAGATAAATACCCCCTCGCCTTCTCGGCGGAGACGGGCGCAGCGGCACGCGTCGGCCCCCAGCTTGACGAACAACTCCGCACAGGCATTGTTTTATAAGAAAGCTAATATTTACAGGGGCCACATTCAGGCCCCGCAGGTTCTGAGCAGCGACCCTCTGATGGTACCACATGAGAAAAAATATGCTCTCCTCCCAGCCAGCCCTATCTTTCACGCCGAGGGCATGGCGAAGGGAGCGAGAGTGCGGAGCGAGCTTCTGGGACGTATCAGCGGGTCCTCTTGTAATTTTTTGTGAAAGAGGGTTTACAAACCGAAACTGCTGGCAGATGCGTCTGCTCACAAGAAGATGTTGGAGATGTTTGCAGTGGAGGGAGAGAGGGGGAAAAAAAGGTCTTGGTGACACCGTGTTATACTGAACTCCCTGCTAATGCGACTGTAGATTACCCTTTAAGGAATGAAAGTCGCCAATGCTTAAGTACTAAAGAAAAATTGTTTTGCGATATGTTACGATTGTGTTAACTGAGGAGCAGTGAGTTTCTTCATTTTTCTTCCAAATGAATAATGTTAGTACTGACCTATAAAATGTATTAGGTCACATCCTCTGTTTCATTCATGTTGTGGTGACCAACTGGATTCCCTATTGCAGCTCTGATACGGGAATCTGAGGGGGAATCGTAGCCGGTTAAAAAAAAAAAAAAAAAAGCAAAATTCATGATTGACAGTACACAGGGA